>NW_028327175.1:152439049-152740067 GCF_987537825.1 Furipterus horrens | reverse complement strand
CCTAGCTATTTGCCTTATTTTGAAATTAAGTGTGGCTTAAGGAGAAGTGTACGGGTGACAAGTTGACAATGGTTAGACTTGTGATGATTAATTTTATGTGTCAATATTATTGAGCCATGGGTTGCCCAGGTATTTGGTCAGTCATTATTGTGAGTTTTTCTGTAAGGGTATTTTTGAATGAGATTTATATTTAAATTAATTGTTTGAATAAAGCAGATTGCCCTCCATAACGTGGGTCTGTCTCATCCAATCAGTTGAAGGCCTGACTAGAATAAAAGACTAAGCCTCCCTTGAGTAAGAGAGTCTTCCTTCCTGATGGCCTTCAGATGGGAAATCTGCTCTTCCTAGTTCTACAGAAGCCTGTCTTTCTTCAGACTTTAACTGAAACATGGATTGTGCATATTTAGGATTTGCCAGCATCCATGATCACATAAACCAATTCTTTATAATAAATTTATATATATATATATATATATATATACACATATATATATATATAAATTCTTAGTAATACAATTTCTCATGCACATCAAAGGTCAGCTATTTCCCACTTGTTACGTATTGTAAATGTTTTCTGTATAGTCATGTTTATATTTTATTGCTGCAAAATTTAAGTATCAAAAAATCCCAGCCATAGTTTTTACAGTTTTCTGACTCCTAATTTGAGTGATTACAAAATATTTGAATGACAACAAAATATATTTCCCAAATTCTCTAACTTCTTAGCTGCATAACTTCGAATGAATCCCTTATCTACTCTGAAACCCAGTTTCTCCTTTGGAAATAGGGAAAAATATACAGCCCCTCATGAGATCACTTTAGAATCTCATGAGATGACACATGTAAAAGCTATTCTAGCAATATAGAGCAGCATCAAATGTTTGTTTTATTACTATTAATGCATAATATACATATGCATTTCTTACTACAGGTTTATCTTAAGTTAAAAATTCCCAAACCTTAGGAAGCAGTTTTTTCATGACACACCTTTGGTTAAATCAGGAATGATAACTAAGTAGTTCAAGGGCGACTGCCATCCCTGACCACAGCCCTGGCAGACCTTCTGAATCTACCAAGGAGGTACTTTCGCACTGAGCTTATGAAGAATTTTAGAGCTCTCCTAATGCCTCCTATTCTTAGCAACCACTACCAGTGGATCTGAGTAGGCACACAAGTTAATATCTTCCTGTCATCTTTGAATTAGTGACTAATCAATCAATTCCGAGAGCCAGCCTGTCCTACCCAAGAATATCTAAATTACAGTGAATTGATATAACGCAACATGAATCTGAATGGGGTGGGGAACATATGTCTATTTTAACTGCTGCATTTTGCAGTGGAAATCACAGCTTCTTTTTCATCAGCTTTGCAGCATGTCCCTCAGTATATTAAACCTTTGTGGTCAGAAATACAGACATGCCTGCTCTCCTCTGCAGATTTTCTGCCACTTGTCTGAATTATCTTCGGAGAGGGAAGTTGTTTGAAAGGGAACAAGAATTCAGACAGACTATACCAAGAGACTAAAATAGGTTAAATTATCCACATTCTTCACCACTCTTTTCTTGTCTTCTTCCCCTATTATAGGCACAACTGGTCCTTCTGAGGAAATTTTCCCAATTCTTCTTTGGATTACATAGAAGAAACCAGAACTCTCTGATTAAAGTAAACAAGAGGTTTTATGTTTCTTTTGTCACTAAGTCATAGCAAAGAAATAAAACAAAACATGTTCAGTTCAGATCAATCAAGATCTAACCGATCACATAGTTTTATTAAACATATAGCATCAACAGAAAGAAAATATGAAGTCCTTGCCCAGGAAGGATGGATGCCAAGAACAGAATGATTTTCTGACTTTGTCTTTGATACCTATAAATTTTATTCTTTGTGCAAGTCACTATGTTCCTGAAAAACTGTTGACATTAACCATTGGGGGAAACTTACAAATGGACAGTGAGATGCATTAGGGATTTCCAGATGTTAGCTAGTCACACTCCATGAAAACACTACTCACATCTGTTTTTGACCTCCAGAGTACGTAAAACACTTTATTTTCTCTTCTATTATTTGATCTCCTTATTTTTGTGGCCAAGTATATATTGAATGCAAAAACTTTTTCAGACCAAAACTTGGCATGTGAACTCTTGATTTGGCTGCACCAATTTGCAAAATGAAGTATGAATAATAATCCAAGCTGTAAGAGTACAAAGTAGAATAAATCTTTACTTGACCATCTTATCAGGGAATATAAATCAATTTGGCACATACGTCAACTTTAATTTATGTGTAAAGGTTCCAGATGTAGTTATGAGTCTATTTTAAAAAATATAACCAGCATGTTAGATATAATGAGAATTAAAGACCCTATGGATTTCATGAATGGCCCCTTACCTCATAAACACAACCTAAGCCTAGCACCATCGAATTCAATTGCATTACTTTGACAATGTCGCCTCTGTGCTGATTTTCCTCAACTCTTTCTTCTTGTTCCTTATTCAACTCCTTTTCCTCTCTTTATTTTCTGCCAAGTATATGCCTCTTCCATACCTATAGACAATAGATTAGCCCTTAGGGGAGCAATCAAAACCAAAAAGGGAATTGATTTTAGGACATGTATTAGCAAGAGTGATTTGGGATGTTGACCTCCATCCATCATTTTTTGTATCTCTAAGTAAATGTCAATATTCAACTCCTGCTACTGGTTTTCAAATGGAAGCCCTTAGTCCTATCAGACTCCACTGCTACTCTACCTGCCTGGCACCAAGGCACCACCACCTCTCTGTCAATTGTGTGCATAGATAGGCCAGAACCACCTAGGACTCCTAACCACAGTCAGAATTGAGAAAAAAACTCTGGCTCTCACTTACAATGGTAAAGGTGCATTATCTTCTTTAGTGCCACAGCAGCCTACAAGAGCAGTATTCTCATGAATGAGGAAAGAGAGGCTTAGAGAGTTTAATGTACTTGCCTGCAGTTACATAGTTAGTTTGGTCTGATATCAAAGCCCATGCCTTCACTGTGAACTGCTTCTCTCCCAGTCATATTAGAGGCAATCTATTCTAACCATTCTCTTCATTTCTGCACTCTGTAGTCACCACACAAAAGTCATCTCTACCCATCTCCTCTCCTGAGTGTGTCTCCATCCCTTACTGTTTTGCAATTCTACACCCTGACAACTCCAACATTCTAGGATGCATTCCCTGACACCCCACTGAGTTTCTACCCTCTTGTGAGTGTCATCCTCCATTGAAATCAATGTCATCTGCGTTAGTGCTCTGCTTCTTTAACCTCTGGGCATCTCCTTTTATTTACTCGGAAGTTTGACACATGGGTCACTCTGTTTTTCTCTCACATTTAGTTTTAAGAGATTTTTACTTTCCCTTATCCTTGCAGAGACCTCAAATTTCATGCTGCCCCTTTTTTTAAAAAAAATTCTAGACAGTTGACTTCCTCCATTTCCTTTTTTCCCTGCCCGTCCTGGACTTATCAGTTATCCTTGGTTCCCTCAGGTCTCCATACTCAGCTGACCCTGCCTGGGAAAACTGAACTTGAGATGAACTCTATAAGCCCCATATTTTTTCAACATTTGGACAGCTGATGGCTGCCAGGAGAAATTGCATATTCCTATATGTTTGTGTTCATTTCAGCTCATAATTGTTCATTAACCACTTATTTCCCTTTGCTTAGATTTTATTCTCTTTTTTCTCATATACAGGTCCAAACCTTGACCACTGTCCTTAAATTCCTGCCCCCCCCCATAATGCCCACCCCTCACTATCAGCATATGGCCTCATATCCAACTTCATTGTGACCACTGAGGTCGTCAGGCCTGGTTTCTGTTGACTTCCTGTCTCCCTTCAGCCCTTGCCTTATCTACACCCACACACTTCCTGCCTTCCTTGCAATCTCAGTGAATAAGAAGTCTCTTCTCCTGCCTGGAATCCCGTTCCCCTTTCTTCTCTGTTTGGCCTTCTCCTCACTCATCTTTTAAGGTATCTCAGTAGTCACTATTTCAACAAGGGTTCTTTAAAGCTGGCACCATAGTTGGGTAAGGTGATTCTTATCGGGGCTTCCCTAACCACACACAAGCTTAACCTTGTGCCTACTTTGGTATTTTATTGCAAAGCAGCCTAGGTATCTGCTTCCTAGACCATGCTGTGAGGTCCTCCAGGTCAGGGACAAGATCCTGCTCACTTTAAATCCTCAATACCTAGTGCAGGTCTGTCACATAGAAGGGACACAGTTTTAGTTATGTGTTTTTGTCCTACCTTGAAAAAGGTACAAGGTTGCGACAGCGCTGGGAGATGCTGAACTCACCCCCCCCCCCCACCATGAGCAAACTATATGTATATAGAGAGCAATTACTCCTATGAAACAACTGAGTACTAAATGCTAAATGAACAGCTCTGGACCACAAACAAAAGAAAGACCATGTAAGAGGGCTAGGAAGCCACAGAGCCCTCTGGCAGCTGCAGGAACTGTCCAGTACAGAGGAGCCAGTGAGTGCTGTTGTTTAGGATCCCCTGGACTTCCCTAGGGAAGCAGGAGCTCTATTCTGGTGCTGTGGCCTAACTGCAAAATCACCACAGCATGTTCCTGGCTACATTGCCTGGAGCCATTTGCCTCAGAGCAAAGGGAGTAAGCAGGGTGTCATCTAAAGTACTTGGCTCCCCTTTTGGGAGAGTCTCCAGCACTGAAGGCCATTGACTTGAGTGCGATAAGCTCTTGTTTTGTGTAGTTGGCTTCTCAAAGCCTACACAGAGGTCACTTCTACAGAGGGCCACTTTTGCTACAACAAAGATGAGAGACACTTACTAGGGAAGGCTGTGGAGCTCAGATAGTTCTTCAGGAACTGTGGGGGTGGGGGTGAGAAGAGCTGGTGAGTGCCATTGTTTACATCCCTTCCACCTCCATAGGTTAGGCAGGGGCTCTATCCAGGTGCTCTGGCCTATCTCTTAGGTCACCACTATACAGTGTTCTGGATACATCAACTGAATTCACTTCCGCCCTGAACAAAGGGAGCAAACACGATCAATAGGGTATTACTCCATGTACCTGGCCTCCTCACCAGGGCCTCTCTGGTAGGCCAGGGTCCTGGATGCCTTAGGCAGCTGCTCATGTTTTTTAATCCACTCAGCCATCCTGTGTCATTTAATTGGAGCATTTAATCCATTTATAGTTAAAGTAATTATTGAAAAATATGTACTTATTGCCATTTTATTAGTTTTTTTTTTTTTTAATAGTCTGTTCCTTTCTTCTCTTACTCTTTTCTTTTGCAGTTTGCTTGTTTTCTTCAGTGTTTTCTTTGGGTTTTTTTCTCTTTGTCCTCTGTGTATCTTTTGTAGGTTTTTTGTTCGTGGTTACCATAGGTTTATTTGTATCATTCTATAGCAGTATATTTTAAGCTTATGGGCATTTCAGTTAGAATATATTCTGTAAAGACTACATTTTACTCCCCCCCCCCCCCCTGGCAAGGGTGTTTCAACATCCAAAAATCAATCAATGTGATACATTACATCAACAAAGAACAGAGGGTTCTGGTCAGCTAGGTAGCATGGGTAAATAAGGCCCTTGAATCCTCCCACAACCACATTAATATTACAACTGAACTACAAAATAACCACATCATCCAGAATCGCCTGAAATTTGGCTGAACAGAAGCTCTACAACTAAGCACACATGGAGATTGTTAGGAGGGGCAGAAATAGGGAAAGGGCTGGTCCCACACCCAGGTGTGTAAGATAAAAATCAAAAGGGATATCTCAGATGTAAATATCCTCTAGCGAGGGACCCTAGCTCCAAACAAGGTCCCCCAGCCTGTGATTATAGTGCTAGAAAGAGAAATCCCTTTAACTTCTGAACTTAAACACCAACTCGGATTAACAAACTGAGACAGAGGGATCCTGAAGTCCGAGGTGTTCCTCTTAAAGGGCCCACTCAGGGACTTAGGCTCACTCACTCTAAGTTTCAGCACTGGGACACTGGAGACATACAGAGAGGAACTGAGTAGTCTGGCATCAGGGTGAGAGCAGGAGGGGCAGCTTTCTCCTGGACAGAGGTGCTGACAGAGACCATTGTTCCTTTACTGGGCCTTAACCACAAAGAGCTGGCAGGTGGGAGCCATATCTGAGTCTCCATCAATCTCCAACAACCTGGCTAATACTTTTCACTGCACTCCACCCTGGTGATTCCCTGAGATCTCACCTCACCAACTTGCTGACTAAACCCAAGCCCTTCCAAATGGCTTTTTCTTTCAAATAGTCTTTCTTGGCTCTTGTACTTCTGTCTTTCCTAAAATTTCTCAAATAAGCAGCATCTGGCCTCTGTGTACCCCATACGTCTTGGTAAGTGTCCCCAGGCCCCACATTAGCAGCAGCTGGTGTTGACTCACAGTTTAGCCTCTCCTGGGCACCTCCAAACCCAGCACAAGTAGCAGACATCTACAGATTGCTTTTAGTTCGTGCCAAGAAGGGCACAGATGGCAGCTGGCTTTGTCCTACACTTCCCAGGAGGCCCCAGAGCCAGTGTATGACCAGGCTCCTCCATAAGGCACATTCAAGGGGTATATTCAGTAAGCACAAGAATCCTGCTGATGTAAGTTCTATTCCATGGGGCCAACCCCTGCACAGCTGATCCTCGCAGTCTATTGGTCTGGGAGTAAATCCCTCCCATTAAGGTGCCAACAACAATCAAGCCTCTACTACAATAGGAGGGTATACACAGCCAATATGAGGAGTGTACCTACAGTGGCCAGCTTGGAAAATCAGGGAGGCTGTGCCTCTGGACCCTATAAGACCTACTACAAAAAGCCACTCTACCAAGCCTGAGAGGCACAGCAGCTATACCTCGTCGGCAGCCGTCCGTCTCGAGAGACGATGGTGTAGCTTCTTAAGAGTCTATCTGCACCGCCGAGAATGGCTGTGCAGTCCGACTCGGGAGTGACATGGTAGTATCTGTCTCCTCCCGTGTTGAATCGACATCTTGCGATGACGCTGAAGCTACAGAGCCTGGGCAGGGTAATATGGAGGGTCTGGAGCTATACCTAATACATAGAAAATAATACAGGGAGGCAACAGAAGTGGGGAGACAAAGAAACATGGCTCAAATGAAAGACAGAACAAACCTCCAGAAAAAGAACTAAACAAAACTGAAATAACTAATCTACTAGATGCAGAGTTCAAAACACTGGTTTTAAGGATGCTCAGTCAACCTAGGGGAAGAGTGGATGAACTTAGAACTTCAACAAAAAGATAGGAAAGTAAGGGAAGGGTTTAGTCAAAGAACCTGTATAAAAGACTCATGGACAACGGGGAGGGATATGATTGCAGGAGAGGGGGTGGGTTGGGTGGGGGAGAGAAATTAGGGGAAAAGGGGACAACTGTAATTGAAAAACCAAAATTTAAAAAAAAAAAAAGTAAGAGATAGGAAACACAAAATCTGCAGTAAAAAATAAACTAAAAAATGAAAAATACACTAAATGAAATGAAGAATACAGTACATGGAATCAACCATGGAATATATGAAGCAGAGGATCAAATCACAAGTTTGAAAGATAAGGAAGCAGAAAACACCCAATCAGAATAGCAATAAAGAAAAAAAAAATCTTAAAAAGTAAGGATAGTATAAGGAGCCTCTGGAACAAGTATATGAACATTTGCATTACAGGGGTGGAGGAAGGGGAAAGAGAGAGTAAGAAATTGAAAACGTATGTGAAAAAATAATGACAGAAAATTTCCCTAACCTGGTGAAGGATATAGACATACAAGTCCAGGAACTGCTGAGTCCCAAATGAGATCAACTCACAGAGGTCCACACCAGGACACATCATAATTGAAATGCCAAAGGTTAAAGACAAAAAGAGATTCTTAAAAGGAGGAAGAGAAAAGCAATTAATCACCTATAAGGGAACTTCCATAAGACTATTAGCTAATTTCTCAACAGAAGCTTTATTGACCAGAAGGGATTGGCACAAAATATTCAAGCAAGGACCTGTAACCAACTATCATTTAGAATAGGACAGATTAAGAGCTTCCCAGACAATAAAATAACTAAAGGAGTTCATTACCACCAAACCAGCATTATATGAAATTTTAAAGGGTCTTCTTTAAGAAGAAAAAAAAAGGTAAAAATATAAATAATAAAATGTCAGTAAATACAGTTTATTATATAAACAATTTCTTTAAATGCAAATGGATTAAATGCTCCAATTAAAAGACACATGATGGTTGAATGGATAACAAAACAAGACCCTTACATTTGCATTATTTATGATAACCAAAACATAGAAGCAATCTAAGTGTCATCAATAAATGAATGGATAAAAAAGAAGTGGTATATATATATACAGTGGAATATAACTCAGCCATTAACAAAATGAAATCTTGCCATCTGCAACAACATGGGTGAACCTAGAAGGTGTTGTGTGGAATACAATAAGTCAAGCTGTGGAAGACAAATGCCATATAATTTAACTTATATGTGGAGTCTGAAATCAAAATGAATAAACAAGCAGAACAGAAACAGACTCATAAATACAGAGAACATTTTGATGGTTGCCAGATAGCAGGCAGTTTGAGGGAATGGGTGAAAAAAGGTGAAAGGATTAAAAAGCACAAATTGATAGTTATGGGATAGTCATGGGGATGTAAAGTACAGCAGAGGGAATATGATATTGTAATTATGATGATATTGTTATAACTATCTATGGTGTCACATGGGTAATAAATTTACCATGGTGATCACTTAGTAAGTCACATAATGTCTAATCACTAGGTTGTACACCTGAAACTGATATAACATTGTATGTGAACTGCAATTTAAAAATAAAAATATATACAACACATGTAAAAAGGCATTTGATAAAATACAACATTCTTTTATGATAAAAGCTCTGAAAAGTGGCTATACAAAAATGTCTCAACATTATAAAAGCTATATATGATAAACCACAGCTAATGTCCTAGCCATTGGTGAAAAGCTAAAGGCCTTTCCTCTAAAGTAAGAAACAAAACAAGGTTGTCCGCAACAGCACTTCTATTCAACTCACTATTGAAAGTCCAAGCCACAGAAATTAGATAATAAAAAAATAATAAAGGCATCCAAATCTGAAAGAAAGAAGTAAAACTCTCATTATTTGTTAATGACATGATACTATATATAGAAAACCCCAAATACTCCACCAAAAATACCTACCAGAACTAATAAATTAATTCAGTAAAGTTAAAGAATAGAATTAATATACAGGAATATGTTCCAATTCTGTATACTAGTAATGAATGATCAGAAGCAGAAATTAAGAAAATAGTCCCATCTATAATTGAGTCTAAAAGCATAAAACACCTAGAAATAAACTTAATCAAAGAGGCAAAAGACCTGTATTCTAAAAACTATAAGACAACAAAGAAAATTTTAAAAGAAACAATTAAATAGAAGGATATACCTTGCTCATGAATTGGAATGACTAATATTATTAAAATTTCCTTGATATATGCAGATTAAATGTAATCCATATTAAAATAACAATAGCATTCTTCTAAGAATTAGAACTAATATTAAAATTTATATGGAACCACAAAAAAAAGCCCAAATAGAAAAACAAATTTTGAGAAAGAACATAATGGGAGGTAGCTCATTCTCTGACATCAAGCTATATTACAAAGCTATGATAATCAACATAGTATGGTACTGGCATAAAAACAGACATAGAGATCAATGAAAAAGAATAGAGAGCCCAGAAATAAATTCTCCCTTATATAGTCAATTAATCTCTGATAAAGGAAGCAAGAATATATAATGGGGTAAACACAGTCTGTTTAATAAATAGTGTTAGAAAAACTGACAGATACATGCAAAAAATGAAATTAGACAACTTCTTACATGATGTACAAAAACAAACTCAAAATGATTTAAAGGCTTAAATCTAAATCCTAAAACCATAAGACTCCTAGAAGAAAACAGTAAACTCTTTGACATCACTTTTAACAATATCTTTTTGGATATGTCTCCTAGGGCAAGAGAAACTAAGGAAAAAAATGAATACGACTACATCAAACTAAAAGGCTTTTGCACTACAAAGGGAGCCATCAACAAAGCAAATAGACAACCTACAAATGGGAGAATATATTTGCAGATGATAGATCTGATAAGGAGTTAATATCCAAAATATATAAGGAATGCAAACAGCTTAACATCAAAAAGCCAAACAATCTAATTGAAAAATGGGCAGAAGACCTGAACAGACATTTCTCCCAAGCAGACATTCAGATGTCTAACAAAGATATGAAAAGATGTTCAACATCATTAAAAATCAGGGAAATGTCGATTAAAAACACACTGAGCTATCACCTTACCGTTGTCAGAATGCCTATCATCAATAAATCCACAAATGACAAATACCTACAAGAATTTGAAGAAAAGTGAACCCTTGGACATTGTTGGTGAGCTTGTTAAATAGTGCAGCCACATGGAGATTGCTCAAAAAATTAAAAATAGAGCTGCCAGATAATTCAGCAATTCCACTTGTGGGTATTTATCTGAAGAAAACAAAAACACTATTTTGAAATGATATACCCAGCCTTTGTTCATTGCAGCATTACTAATAATAGTCAAGATATAGAAACAATCTAGATGTCCATCAACACACACACACACACACACACACACACACACACACACACATGAGGTCTGTCTGGAAAAAGTCCAACCATTGTTAATATAACAAGAATGGTTTGCACGACATTGATGTAGCCTGGCAGCCAAGGAGAGTGGACTGGAATGTGCATGTGTGAACAATGACAACTTCACTGTACTAGTCAGTGCAGGTGGTAGATGCCATTGAGTGAGCATGTGTACGGTGTGGCCATCACATTCAAAATGACTGAGTGAGTCAAGCAATGAATCTGCATCAAATTTTGCATTAAACTTGAACATTCCTCTGTAGAAACTATTCGAATGATTCAGAAGGCTGCAGCTATGGGCAACTGGTGACTGGCAGCTTCATCGCAACAACACATCCATTCATGCATCATGTCTCATGCAGTTTTTTGGCAAAACATCAAATCACCCAGGTGACTCAGCCCCCTTACAGCCCAGATTTGGCACCCTGTGATTTCTGGCTTTTCCCAAAACTGAAATCACCTTTGAAAGGGAAGAGATTTCAGACTGCTGATGAGATTCAGGAAAATATGACAGGGCAGCTGATGGCGATTGAGGGAACTGTGTGAGGTCCCAAGGTGCCTACTTTGAAGGAGACTGAGGAATCGTTGTCCTGTGTACAATGTTTCTTGTACCTTGTAGCTTGTTCAATAAATGTCTCTATTTTTCATTTTACATGGCTGGATACTCTCTGGACAGACCTCCTGTGTGTTTGTGTGTGTGTAGACACACACATACACACTCACACAATGGAATATTATTCAGTAATATAAAGAATGAAATCTTTCCCTGGTCAGTGTGGCTCAGTTGGTTGGAGCATCGCCCTAATACTGAAAGGCTGGAGGTTCAATTCTTGGTCATGGCACATACCAAGGTTGTGGGTTTGATCCCCAGTCCAGGCACATACAAGAGGCAACCAGTCAATGGTTCTTTCTCACATTGATTTTTCTCCCTCTCCCTTCCTTTCTCTATAAGCAATGAAAAAGATGTCCTCAGGAGAATATTTAAAAAAGAAAAAGAATGAAATCTTGCCATCTGCAACAACATGATGGCCTAGAAGGAATTTTGCTAAGTGAAAGAAGACAGCGAAAGATAAATATTATATGCTTTCACTTATATGAGGAATCTAAAAGAACAAATAAATAAACAATACAAAGCAGAAACAGTCCCAGAGATACAGAGAACAAGTTAATAGTTGCCAAAGGGGAGGTAAGTGTGAGAATAGGAATAAAAAATATTTTTAATAAAGACTGTAGGCTTGAGTGAGTGGCAAAGTATTAGCTTGTTTGGGATGATCACAGGTCTTGCTTCAGCCATGGGTGAAACAAGAGAGGTTCAGTGCAACCAACAGAAACAGAAGATCTGGAATAAAGAGAGAGGTTTTGGGGGAACCATTATCAGTTAGGGCCAGGAGAAAGTATTCTGGGCAGATGAGAGATAGTTCCTCTCTCTGTGAGCCAGTTGGGTTGGGCATATGGCAGAGAGAAGCAAGGATTATGTGGAAGGAGAAGTTACTACTTCCTGGAAAATCAGGCCACAGGAAGCTGAAAAACCATACACACACACACACACACACACACAAGAACCAACCAACCAAAAAAAAAAAAAAAAAAAAAAAAACAAACCCAAACAACTGCCTACCTTAAACTGAGCTGAATGTGTTTTCTTAACACTATACACAAATTCCACCAGACTAACTAAAGATACTGTTGTATGCTTTTACATATTATTTTTATTAAAAAGATTTTATATATATATAGTATATTCTATATATGTGTACGTATATATTTATAACACACACAAATATCATATTTTGTCTAGTACTTTATGTGCAATAAAAAATAAGAGATGTTTCACATTCTTACCACAACCAAAAACCAAATAAGTTGTCACTTTGGATAAGTCACCTGTCCATTCTGGGCCTCAGTTCTTAAAGTGAGGAGGTCAGACTGGGTAAGCTCTGTGGACCCTTCGGCACTGAGACAATTTTATTGATGACAATAATAATAAACTCCGTTTATGAGATACAGCAAAAACATAATTGATTCTACTATTCTAAAAGTATTCTCAAAATATCACATAATATTCCTTCATTTGGCATTTTTAAGGTGAGTTTTAAAACTTATGAGCTGTTCTCAGATATAATAAAATAACCAAATAAAATCTTATATTTTCACATCAACTTTATTTTAAAATAATTTTTTAAATTTTATAATAGTTTTAGATTTACATAAAATTTGCAAAGATAATGCAGAAAGATCTTGTATAGCCCTCATTCAGTTTCCCACTTATTAACATCTTATGTTACATTTGTCACAACTATACAACCAACGTTGGTATAGTACTGTCAACCAAACATTGCTCTTATTTGGATTTCATTAGTTTTTCCACTAATGCCCTTTGTATGTTCCAGGATCCCATTCATGCCATTTAGTCATCATGTCTCCTTAATTTCCTCTGGGTTGTGAGAGTTTCTCAGTCTTTGCTTGTTTTTCATGACTGACAGTTTTGAGAAGTACTGCTAGAGTATTATCCAAAATCTTCCTCAGTTGGGGTTTATCTGATATTTTTCCCAGGTTAACTTGTGGTAATGGGTCTTGGGGAGGAAGACCACAGAGATGAAGTGCCATTCTCATCATGTATATCAAAGTTACATACTGTCGACATGATTAATCACTCAAGTGTTAACCTTGATCTCCATATAATTTTACAGGGCATTTTCATTTTTGTTACCTCATGTGGTTCTCTTATGAACCATGATATACAAGGCTGGCATTGCCAGCTCCATTTTATGAAAGTATACCCTGAGGCAGGGGCTGAAACTAAGTAAGGCATTGTGACTACCACCCCATCAATCTCTTCCTAGAACCCTGGCCAGCTGTTCTAAATCTTAGCTGAAGAAGCATTTATAAGGAGCAACATCTCACAATGTTTTGCAGTATAATTCATTTTATTGCTGTTGTGGTTAAAAATGGTCATGACTAAATGATAAATGGTATCTTCATCTATAACTGTAACCCTAAGCTTGTTTGAACAAATTTAGTATGGATCTTTAATGTCCAATCAAGTAATCAAAGAACAACCAACAAAATACATAAACTAAACACTATGGTTTAAATTCATGTTTGAAATAAACTGTTTTTAAAACCATGTAATTATTTGATATTTCATAGTCATAGTTTATTTTCTTAAATATTCAAGCCTGCTTACCAGACCCCAAAAATCACTTAAAAGAAAGTTTCCTTATCTGTAAAAGTCTTGAGACTACAAAAAGATACAACATTTTAGGTATGTAACAATGTTACTCACTTTTCAATCAGATAGTGAAGGGGCCTGATAACTGTCCCTGTGGAGACACTAATACCAACAATAATACTGATAATTATTATAATTACAGCAATAATGACTATAGTTAACATATTTAGCTCTTACTCTGAGGCAGCCTCTGTGATAATGATAATCTCATCTCATCCTCAAAATTTGTAAGTCCTACTAATATCCTCTTTCTAAAATGAGGAAACTCGTTTTCTTTCTGAAAATGAGGCTCAAAAAGATAAAGAAACTTGCCCAAGTTTACACAGATAATACACTTGAAGCATTTAGTTTGTAGTATGGCCATAACAAAATACCACAGACTTGGTGGCCTTAAAAAGAAGACGTTTATATTTTCACAGTCCTAGATCACAAGAAGTCCAAGATCAGAGCACTGGCAGGTTTGGTTCCTTCTGAGGCCCCTCTCCTGGGCTTGCAGATGGCTGCCTTCTAGCTGTGTTCTCACCTGCT
This sequence comes from Furipterus horrens, assembly GCF_987537825.1. Classification (NCBI taxonomy): domain Eukaryota; kingdom Metazoa; phylum Chordata; class Mammalia; order Chiroptera; family Furipteridae; genus Furipterus; species Furipterus horrens. The sequence continues at coordinate 152,725,634 of NW_028327175.1, read as the reverse complement.
TTCCCTCTGTGCTCATGTGCATACCTGGTGTCTGTCATGCAGTGTTTCCACTGATCTGTGATCTCTCTTCATGTGATACAATGAGGCAACAAGTTTATACCAAGGACATTTACTAGCTTTATTATTTACCCCATCATTTACAAGCAGCTAGCCTCAGAAGAAGACTTAGCTATGGTACCAACTGGGGAATAACACATTCTGTTTTGGAGTGTTGTTTACTCAACACTCACTCCTATCTTCGTTTATTTATTCAACAAATATTTACTGAGTGCCTGCTATATTCCAGGCATTTTTTTTCTAAGCACTTTTGAAATACCAATCAATTTAATCCTTATAGTAAACATGAAGGTGCTATCATTATTCTTTTATAGACAAGAAATCAAGACTCAATGAGATTAAGGAATTTGCCAGTAGTCACATCACTTAAGAGGTAGAGCCAAGGCTTGAAGAAGGCAACTTGAAGAAGGCAGCCTTGCTCTAGATCCTTCAGTTACACTTCAGATTTCTCTTCCCTGTTAGCTAGTGAAGTATCTGAAGATTGGTAATTACTGCTGACATTTACTTTGATTTTTAGGAAGAGTAATTATACAATTATTGCTAACTTAAAGCTGTTTTTCCTCCATTATTATATATGATGTGATATAGTTGCAGTACTGTTTCTACTTCTCCAGTAAAGCTGAAGCTACAGAGCCTGGGCAGGGTGATATGGAGGGTCTGCTGTTGCCCATGCCCGTCCGTCTCGAGAGACGATGGTGTAGCGTCATCGCAAGATGTCGATTCAACACGGGAGGAGACAGATACCGTGTCACTCCCGAGTCGGACTGCACAGCCATTCTCGGCGGTGCAGATAGACTCTTAAGAAGCTACACCATCGTCTCTCGAGACGGACAGCTGCCGACTCGACGACGACGACTGTTTCTACTTAATCCACATGTTTCATAATGGTAAAGAAATTTGTGAGCGTTTGGCCATAGGAAAGGGGATGGGGTGGGGGCTGGGTGGAGGTAGGCAAAGGGGGAGAAATGGGGACATCTTTAATAGTGTCAACAATAAAAATAAAAAGTTAAAAAACACTTTGACATTTCTGTTAAAATTTGTGAACTGGGAATCAAGTCTTCAGTTCTGAAATGATAGAAATGATTTTTAAAACCAAAAAGGAAGCAAAGCATGTGCTAGAAAGCATGAAGGAGTGGAGCAGGAATTTTGAGGAATTCCAGGAAGATAGAATACAGAGAGGATGAGGCCAATGGAGAAAACAGGCAGGAGAAAAAAACCTAAGACAGCAGAAGTGAGCACGGGTCTTCCTGTGAGAGCCCCCAAGAAGCTGAAATCATACCAGTAAATGCAAAGAGCAGTTCTGCTCAAAGTGTTTGTCTAATAATTATTTTCAGAAGAGTAGAAATGGTTGGAGATAATCTCTGCTTCCTTTCTTTGAGTCATCAATGATTTCAAGCTAAAACCTGAGAACTGTTCTTTAAAGAAAGATGGTGGCTGGGACCCCTATTAAAAGGATTTGGGAGGTAGATTTGAGTTATGAAGCAGCCAATGCTGGGGGATGAGGTAGAAGAGAGAAATCAAGGCTGTTACACCAAGGACTGAATGAGATGTACTAAGCATCAGCTTTCAGAAGAACCCTCCTTACATTGACAACACTCGCTGCTTCTCACTGCGCTCCACAGAGAAGCTGACTGACAAGTGTATGTTGCCCAACTACTAGGACCACAGTCAGCTCTTCCATGTAATAGTGACCAGAGGGGAGCGGGGGTGAGGGGAAAAGGGAGGAAAGAAGGGGAAGGGTCTAATCAAGGAACCAGTATAAATGATCCATGGACATGGACAACAGGGTGGGGATTGACTGTGTGTGTGTAGGGCGTGGGCAGGGGAGAGCAACAGGAGAAAAAATGGGACAACTGTAATAGAACAACAATAAAAAAAAAGAACACTTTACCAGCTATGCCTTTCAGCCAGCCCAGTTCCTTATTTGCAAATACAAAAGAACAAAGGATCGTTAGATCATTGGAGGATCACCAGATTATGAAATTCTGAAATTGAAAGAAGGAACTGAATAAACTGAGCAACCAACAAATGTAAACAGAAATAATTCAAGACAAAATCATTACAAATTTATGAGTAATATTTCTAAATAATTTAAAAACATATTGTATCCATAAAACAAGAACACGATACTGTGGGGGGAAAAAACAGGGTTCGATGAACTAGAAAGGGTTTTTGCAAAAAAAGGTGACTAAATCAATCATTGATAGAGCTGAACAACAAAATAGAATCATCTGAAGGTTAAGTTACACACCTGGAAGATAACTTTAAGAAGCTCTACTGGAACCTAAATAAAAATGACAAAAATAGGAAATATAAGGCATTTCAGAAGAAGCAAACAGAAACAAAGAAATTATCAAAGAAATAACAGGAGGTTTGACTCACCTAAATAAAAACAGCACTGCACCCAGCGGAGTATATAAAACAGCCTGATATCTAGAAACATTGAAATGATAAGCAATAACAAAAATCTGTAAAAATTGCAGAGATTAAAAAATACTTATCCACAAAGAAAAGACAATGCGATGAACATCAGACTTCTTATCAGTAATACAGGGTTTTAGAAAAGAATGATTGTTCTCCAAGTTTAGGGGAAACATAAATTATATCTGAAAAATACATTGAATTGGTTTTCAATTTTTAGGATTAACCAATTGACAAGACAGTGAATGTAATGACAGCTAAAAAACAGAACGTTGTTACTGATAAAACTTGGGTAATAGAGGTGGAATGAGGAAGAAAGAAGTTACTGTAGGAGTATTGGATACTCCAACTATCAAATTGAGAATTCGACATTTTTGTAAGTTGGTACAGTAAACCAATTCTTGGGAGATACATAGTTTTTTTAAAGATATAGTTGTAAGTACCAGGAAAAAAAAAACGGAAGGTATTAATTGTGAATAATTCCTCTGGGGAATAGAATGTACTCTCCTACAGTGTATGAATTTTTTCCAATAAATTATACTATATATATACATATGTATATGTGTATGTATAAGAGTGATGTCTGAATAGAATCAAAATGGAGCTAAGGTAGAAATAAACTTTACTAAGAGGCTGTGATTTTTGAGACCAACTTGCAGCTTTAGCGGCCTCCAGATGCAGACATGACTTTGGATTGCATCACTCTTGGGAGCCATAGGTCAGCCCATAATGGTATGCACAATGTTTAGGGCAGGGACATCTCTGGCATTATATGTATAGGATATGTGCCTGTCACACCAGGGCACTAGATGTGTCAGTCCATGTGCCTGCTGTCCCTTTCTCCCCCCACTCAAACTACCCTGCCCAGAACCCCATGTGGAAGAATGAAGAAAGCACTAAATTGGTCTTTATATGGGAATGGCAGGTGACCGGTTGCTGTCAGTGATACACAATGTGACTTGATACCTAGAGTTGAAGAGATTTAATTGAACATGTTTTCTCAGGAATTTGAACTCAGGTTATGGAAAGATTTGGCTGAAAACTGACAGTGTCTGAGAGTCGCTATGAAAAGTCCACAAACTACAACCATGTGATGCTGGAGCCGCTCAAGTACACAGCTGTCCTCTTGCTCCAGGTGTGCATGGCCCTGCCTTATTACACCTCCTGTGCTCATTTCCACAGGATTTTATCTCCCCTGTTGAGCCACATGTACCCATTTAGTGACTACTCTCTTTACTTGAGTTAGCTTGAGAAAGACTTTTTCGAGCAACCAAAATCACTCTGATTGATGAGAATCCTGAAAACTGTGTTCACTTTGCATTCAGAAAGGAAGAGGGGCCTGGGAATTGTCCTCTCAGACACTGATAGGAGCTGGTTCTACCTTAGTGCTATCCCAGTCTATACCACAGGAGCCAGGTGCATGAGGCTGATGTGGTTTTTTTCTTCTTCTTTCTTTTCTTAAGTAAAAATAATTTACTCATTTTTTTAAGGAAAAAAAAAGAGTAGATTTTTAAAAATTGCTTCTTTTCTATTCTTTTCTTTTTTAAAGATTATTGGGGTATTGTATTGGAGGTTCCAGGATAGTTCTCAAAGCCTTCAGTCTTCTAAAAAGGGCTTAGGAGAAATTTAAAAATGAATAGCCTTAAATGTTCTCTTTCATGACAGTTTTATTTTTCAGATCCAGAGACCACAGACCCTACACTGAATCTACACATTCAAAATAGGGCACAACAAAGATGTATGGAAGATGTCAGACTGACCTCCCTCTTTTATTTAACCCTTTTCCTGGAGAGCTCTCCTAGGGGGCTGGGTAAAAGAAAAGCTGCCCCTAACAGCAGGCCTTGGTACCCTTCTGTTGAACACAAAAATTTCACAGAACAGCAACATCAAGCAAGGCCACTCATAGTTTGATGGGTCCAGACAAAAAGAGGACCAGTCTGCAATCATGTCTAAACACAGACAAAACAAGACTATCACCTAAGCAACAAACACGAACAAACATTCCTCTACCTAATGAGCTTTTTTAAGACACTCGGTCATAGAATTAACCCCACTTTCTGATATCATCCAGTTGGAGCAAAGTCCCACTTTCTTAAGCCCAGATCCTTTCTTAATAAGTCCTTCCTAAGCTCTCTAACACCTTCCTACTGAGATGGCCCCCCCTTTTTTAAATTTCTTTTTTTATTGCTGTTCTTTTACAGTTGTCCCAATTTTCCCACCCACCCCCGCCTTGTGCTCCAGTGCTCTCCCTCCCTGCTCTCACAGTCAGTCACTGCCCTGTTATACTAGTTCCTTGACTAGACCCTTCCCTTTCTGCCCATCCCCCCTTATACCCCTCCTCTCTCCCCTCTGGTAATTGTCAGCCTGCTCCTTGTTTCCATGCCTCTGGTTCTATTTTGCTCATTTGTTTGTTTTGTTCTTTAGGTTCCTGTTATAGGTGAGATCATATGGTATTTGTCTTTTGCTGCCTGGCTTATTTCCTAAGCATGATACTTTCCAGTTCTATCTATGCTGCCTTGAAAGGTAGGAGTTTCTTCTTTCTTTCTGCTACATAGTACTCCATTGTGTAAATGTACCACAGTTTTTTGATCCACTCACCTACTGATGGGCACTTAGGCTATTTCCAGCATTTGGCTATTGTAAATAGCACTGCTATGAACATAGGGGTGCATAGGTTCTTTTGAATTGGTGTTTCAAGATTCTTTAGGTATAGTTCCAGCAGTGGAATCACTGGATCAAAAGGCAGTCCCATTTTTAGTTTTTTGAGGAAATTACATACTGGCTGCACCAGTCTTCATTCCAATCAACAGTACCTTAGCGTTCCCTTTTCTCCATCCTTGTCAGCACTTGTTTGTTGATTTGTTAATGATGGTCATTCTGACTGGTGTGAGGTGGTATATCATTGTGAATAAAAGACTTAAATGTAAGCTGTCACACAATAAAAGTCCCAGAGGAAAACATAGGCAGGAAAATTTCAGATATCCCAGGCAGCAATATTTTCACTGATACATCTCCTAGGGCAGGGGAAATAAAGGAAAGAATAAACAAATGGGACTACATTAAACTAAAAAGTTTCCACTCAGCTAAAGAAAACACCAGCAAAAATGAAAAGGGAACCAACCATATGGGAAAATATATTTGCTAATGATACCTCGGACCGGTGTTTGACCTCTAAAATGCATAAAGAACTTATATGACTCAACACCAGGAAGACAAACAATCCAATTTAAAAATGGGCAAAGGACCTGTATACACACTTCTCCAAGGAGGACACACAGAGGGCCCACAGGCATATGAAAGAATGTTCAACATCACTAGCCATCAGAGAGATGCAAATTAAAACCACAATGGCCCATGGTTTCCCATGGAGTGGTTCTTCTCTCTAGAAGAGTAATAACCCAACTTGTTCAGCAACAGCTGTGTTCCTGGTAGTGTTCAGTTGGAGAGTTTTGACAGACCTGAGGAATGTCTTATTTCTCTGCTCCACTCCTATTATTGTCTCTGGGAATCAAAGAGCAGCTTTGATTGGTCCAAGAAATAATCACCAGCATTTACCAAGCACTCACTACTTGCCAGATGCTTTATATGGATTAACTCATTTGATCCCAACAATAGCCCTATCAGTCCACAGTCTTAGCATCCTTACAGATGAGGAAACTGAGGCACAAAGATTACAACACTACAAAGTGGCTAGGCCAGGAATCCAAGGCAGCCAGCTGGCTGCATGCTATGGCTCCAAAGTCCACACCATGCTGCCTCCTGTCCCCACAGAACAGTATGGGGTCACAGGCCATTCTGCCAGCAGCCCACAGTGGAGGGCACCATAGTAAGCAGCCTGAGAAAATCACTGCTGGGTTTCCTGTAATATAGGAAAGAATGCAGACCCACAGGAAAAAGAAAAATTTCTTCCTACTCACAGTGCCAGAAATAAATGACCTTCTTCTAAGCAGCTATATATTTTTTTAACCTAAGAAGACATTAATCATCTAATGCAGAATTTTCAACCTAATTTTAAGAAAGGTATGGTATCACTTTAAGTTGAATAAACCTAACCCAGATAGGTTTTCCTTTTTCTTTCAACTTTACTAATGTGGTCAAAAAAGCATTCTGGCATGATGGTAATTCGAGTAGCATTTCTTTATCTTTCCAGAAAGAGAAATACTGAGGCACAGGGCCTTGGAAAGCAATAATATCTAGGGAAATTGCAGTAACTTAGTTTCATATAATCTATTTTTGTAATTACCTTCCATCTATAACCTACTGTACTGATTTTCCATTTACAAGTGGTATAAAGTTTCCTTTAAAAATTACTTCAGTAAAAATTTGAGTTTATTTAAAGAAAAATGTTGAGTAAATAGTGGTACAGGTGGTAGGCGATCAAACAGGGAAACAAATTCATGAAGGTATTTTGGAAAACCCTGACTTCAGTTTCCTCTTTGCGCTGGATGCTGGAAAGACCAGAGTTTAATTAACTGGCCATCGACCTTACAGTGCAATTTTCTGCTCCAGGAGTTTCTCCTCCTCTAACTCCTAGCTCTACCTTCTGCCTCCTCCCTCAATTTCCGCTTTGCCTTTTGTCTTGCTACTACTATATGCTTTCAGAAAAATATCTGTGGGGGGTGGGGTGGCAGATGACATAATGAAGACTTTCTTCTTTTTTAACGCTGTGTCCAAGGAGCAGAAGTGGCCCGGGTTACCCAGTTATGAGGTGCAGGGAGTTCTCAGAAAGCCCAGTAAGTCTGATTTCCTCCAGTCCTTGGAAGTTTTAGTTCTTTAAACTAGGCAGGAACCGCGTTTCTAAAACTGCTTGGCCAGCAGATTCCTTGGCTCTTCTCTGTCCCAGCTTAGAGTCACCATGAGAGCTTGTTCCCCGCAAGAAGTGTGAGTTCAAGTACTTCAGTGGAAAAGCAAGGAGAAGATGACCCAGATACGTCCTTCTCCCCGTTTTTGGCTATGCAGCACCTTGACCTTCAGTCCACCTCCCTCCTCTTTCCAGTCTCTGGGAGTAAAGAAGTCCTTGGGGACTCCAAGGAGGCGGGGGGCGGGGGCGACGGAGAGGGGGTTGGTAGTGGGGCTGGGTAGAGGCCAGGGATGAAGACTAGCTCCGGGAATTGGGAAGGGGATGGGCAGCCCTGGAGAATAACGCCCAGGAGCTGGGTCTGCGCGCCTCTGACTCCCGGGAAAGCCCAGCAGTCTAGAAAAGCTGGGCTTTGAGTCTCCAGCTCTTTGAAGAGTTCTCAGGAAGTTTGGGGGAGGGGCGAGTCGCTCTCTCCTGTTTAAGCGCGCGCGCGGAGGGTGAGGAGAAACAGCAGTGGCAGCAGGTCTCGGAGCTGTCACGTTCCTGCCCGCGGGCGGGGTCGGGTGCTCCTGGCGGGGTTTGCGGGGCGCAGGTGAGGGGCGAGGCAGGGCGCGCTGGCCGGCATGGGAGGACTGGTCCTGTTCAACGCGCTGGTCACCCGGTTGCTGTTCTTCCTGCACTCGCTGATTGGGGTCTGGCGAGTGACCAAGGTATATGAGGAGCCGAGGTACTGGCTGCTCGCCCTGCTCACCCTCTTGCTCCTTCTGGAGACTGTGCTCACCCTCAAGTTCAAGCGCGGCGGAGGCTACAAATGGTGAGCGCAACCCGGGAAAGGGAGGGCGCGGAGTCCCCGGGTACTGTCCACTACGGTGCTCGCAGGCAGCCAACGACACCTTCTCCCCGAAGCCCACCGACCCTTTACTCAATTTGGACCTCCTTTGTCCTCGCTTGGAGCTTACAAGGAGCGCGAGATGCTTGCGCGTCTATTGGGCACGCGGGAGTGCCTCAGGGTCCCAGGGCAACACTAGGAAGGCTCGAGTCACAGCCACGCGTCACCCGGTCCCAGGTTTGGCAACTTGGAAAATGAGGAGGTGGGGGAAGGCGCTTGTCTGCTCCGCAGAAAGTGCTCCAGATGGGGGAGTCTTGGGGCAAGAGGGTGTCATGTGCCCTGCTTTCTGAATTTGGGGTGTGTGGGTGTGCACGGGTTACTCTGCGTGCATGCAAGAATGGAAATGCCCTTCGCTGGGCATCAGGGGCTTTGGCAAGAGATTGTGTGCATGGGGCAGCCAAGAAGGGCGAAGAGACCCCGCCAGAAGAGCAGTCTGGGCTTTCGGTAGCTTCTCTTCCTTCCAGCCCCTGGAGCCCCGACATGGCACCAGCTTCAGGTGTCTGGGGTTGGATGCCTCGGAACTTGGTGAATGGTCAGCCCATCTTGTTTCAGATGGGTTGCCACCCTGGTGGAGGGGCGAGCAGAGGGTAGTTCAGACTAACCTCAACGTGCAAGAATTACAGGCTGAGCGCGATGCTTTATTTCCTCCCCCAAAGACTTGAATGGCAATAGAAGAAATGAGAAAAAGATTCTCTTGCCATTTACAAAGAGTCTCCACCTCCATCCCTCCACTCCCAATAGATTTCACCCCGAAACTTCTCAAAGATAGGCCTCTTCCTGTATTAATTTTTAAAAACAGTGAGGCTATGTTTTCATACATGTCAATCCTTTTAAAACTACTTAATTCTATGAGAAAGAAAAAAGTAGTATTAGCTAGTTCAAGAATTACAGCAGGGAATTATAGTTAGCCACCATATTAAGAGAAGGAAAAAACAAAAACAAACAAACAAACAAAAAAACCCTTCTCCACAGTTCTACATATCAAACTACAAAAGAATGCATTTCATGACAGTACAGCGGGTGAATATGTTGTCTCTTAAAATGATGTAAATTTTGCTTGAATTTTTTCACTGTTGAAAAATTTCTAATATATTCTGTTAAAAATAATGAGCTAGATTTTAGCTATTGACCTAGAGGGATGTCCATGGTATATTGTCAGGAAAATAAACTTATGGAATTATGTATGACAGCTCTGGGGGAGGGTGGGGTGGGTTGGGCGGGTGGACAGATTGAATAAAAAAGACAAAAAAGGAGAAAGAACTCATGGACTCGACAACAGTGCAGTGATGTGGTGGCTGTGAGATGGGAGAGGTGGAAGAGGGTATGGTGGGGGATAAATTGTAATGGAAAAAATACAATAAAGCAAGAAAAAAGAGGACTTGTCAAAGAACTACCATATGTATCATTTGGATACATTGTCTATTTACAAGTCAAGAAGAAGAAGGAGAAACCCTCCCATACTGAATATCAATCAAGTAATACCTGAATGGTGCACTAAGCTCTGTACATACATGAGGTAAAAATTTCTTTTCTGGAACGTCAGATCCATGAACCTCTTTTAGATTGATTATCCTGGGCTAGTTTGAACATTGTTCTTTTTACTATATTTGGCACCTAGCCCCAAGTAAATGAAATCTACAGAAATCATGGAACAATAAACAGAGCTATAGAGGAAAATGTGAACAAAATTTTTTGAAATGTGGGAAACATATTACACTTGTCCAAAGAATGTTTCTTTAGCTATCCTTTGGAAAGGAAAATGGAACTAGACCTGCTGAGCTCAGCTGTCCAGGGACAGGCAACATTACATCAACACTGAAAACTTGCCAGTTGGAGAAGTTTAACTTGTTGGAATTCTATAGGATGGAGAGGGCAAGCCAATGACACACCCCTTGCTCAGTGCAATAAGAGTGTGCTAGTGGAATTTGTTCCATTTCACCGACTGTTTATTAATTTCACCTGCCGATTTACTTATATTTCCATAAAAGATAAATTCGTATCGCTTTGCTTTATTTTCTATTATCTGGGCAACAGTCCATTGGACCTGCGAATTACCGTTTAGGTAAAATCAAACAGAAGACAGTATTTCAGTTGCTTTCTAACCAATAATGATAAAATATTCCTCAAGATTGGGACACATTTGAATCCTGTTCACTTGAAAGTAGACAGTATCTGAGATTAAGTAGAAGTCTAAGTTGGATTTATTGGAAAAAGTATACAGAATTTTAAGCACTGAGCTTCCTTCATCAAAATTTGAAGAATATGAGGTAAATATAATTGAGTTAATAAAATACTTCACCTACTTGGTCACCTTCCTTCATTATCTCTCTTTTGTCTTCCTTTATTAAGTCAGTCAGACAACTAGTTATTGAGTTTCCTAATTTGTAAGCATGATGCTCTGCTAGCCACTGCATGAGCAGGCAGAAGAAACAGAGAAAACAAACGCTCTCGAGATATTAAAATAAAAGATAGCATTTTTATTAAGTCTCAAATGTGTGGGAATAATTATGAATATTTAGCATTTATTAATGTTTAGTCTCTTTCAATGCTTTATGCAGAATATCCCATTTGATACTGATAGGAAGCTACAATTATTTTGTTTCTCTGTTTTCACCCAGTTTTAGATGAGAAAACAGGCGTGGAGCTGTTTAATCATTTTACTTAGGATCAGTTGGTAATCGGGAAAGGAGGAATAGTAAGACTCTGACAATATTGAGGAGAAAAGATGTGGTGAGGAGTACTGTAGTGGGGAGCAGAGCAAGAGGGGACTTCACAGCATTGATCTGTAGCAGGAAAAGTGGAAAAGGGACAGGAGAGCAAAGGCTGTGTATGTAAAGGATATCCTTGAGGTGGGTGAGTGTGGGGAGACTTGAACAGATTTCTCTGGAGCAAGTACAGAGCCTTATCATTCTTCATTCAGCAAAAACATCTGGGACATCTACTATGTGTTAGACATTGTTTGAGCGCCAAGAATACACAGGTGAATAACACAGGTAAAAGTCTGCCCTGAAAGAACTCATTTTAATCAGGGGACTCAATAAATAAATAAACAAACAAACAAGTGAGCGAATGAGTAACAGTAAGCAAGTAAACAAACGAATTATCAGAACTATGGAACCTTAAGTGGTATGGCTTACAGAGGGGTGGAGTACCCGGGAAAGGTTCCGATGGCGGTCAGAGAGGCTTCTCTGGGGAGAACGTATTTGAGCTGAGTCTGTTCAAAAAGAGAAGGAGCTAGACATGGGAAGAACCAAGGAGATGAAAAATCGAGAGAGGGAAGAGTTAAATGTGCTTTGGGACATCTTTGATATCCTCCCAGGAAATAGATAAACACTGATGTTCTTTTCTATTCTTCCCTATCTTCTCCTCCCCATGTATCCTGCCTCCAAGTAAAAAAAAAAAAAAAAAAAGTTCTTCTAAATTTTATATCTTTACTGTATCTCATATGAAACGTCTTGTGTTAGAAAATGTCTGGGTGTCTCCCAACTGAAAATAAAAAAGATAAATTAGGAATCAGAAGAGATTCTATCCTAAATTGATTTCAAAGTTAAACCAATTTTGTTAAAAAACAAACAAACAGTGAAATCTGTTTGGATCACTCAGTTGTATTTAGATGGTTCAACAGCAGAATGAAAAACCTAGACTTAGAAAACATATGAAGTCTGATTTTGAATAAGTTTTGAGTAATATAGAAGAACTCTGTAAGGTGTATTTGAAACTATGTGTCTTCCTCCACCACAGTACAAAAATATCAGAAAGGAAATTGGGAAGTAAAAGTACTCTTTTTCCTGATTTTTGAATATCAGAAAGGATGAAATGGAGGGATTAGGAAGAAGACCCTGTGATTTCCATTTGGCCTATGTGGGCACTGGAAATTCTACAAGCAGACAGACTATTTTTCTCCCTATTCACACCAGCTGTCCATACTTCTTGAAGTCTCTCCTTAGCATTTCAGCTATTCCAGTAACACTTTCCACTGTGCTTTGGATTTATCCACGCCACCTACTAGTATATCCAGAGTTTTACAATATTCATTATCTTCACATGTGTGAGCATTTGATTTCCTGAGCATTGAACTCGTTGCAAAAGAGTGACTTAAATTTGTATCCTTTTGGGAAGCACATGTTGAATGTTACCAACAACCGACTTTGTTTTTAGTGATCTGAGTCATAATTTTAGGAAGAACAGTCTTATGCTAACTTGAATGGGTACTATGCTTCACTCCCAAGAAAAAGTCATGTTTTTAGATTTCACAATGGACTTGGGATCAAAACAGTAATTATGTCTGCATAATGGGACCCCAAGGAAATTGAACCTTTGAATGATGTCTTTGCTTTCTCCATGAGTACGTTCAACTGAGACATTTAAAACTGAAAATTAGGGTTATAATATTTTCTAACTTCTTTACCTGACTGGGAGAAAAAAAAAGTGCAAATTAGCGTGGGCAGCTCCCATGAGCCAGTATCAATCTATCCCTACTGCTAAATTTCATGCATTTCTCCTTCTCATGGCAGTGGCATTATTATGCCTAAAGAATCAGGACAAATCTGTCTAGTTTAACTTCTTTTCCCACAATGGAAAATTCATCTTTACATCAAGCATTATTCTCCCCCTGTGCATGTCCCTCGTTACTCAGAAAGTACTAGTATTAGGAGAGTTAAACCTGGGATGTGTAAGTCATTTTGTTAAGAAAAACCAGGGCTTCTTTAAAACAGCTTTTTAAAAATATACAGGTATCAAAATAAAACTTTTTGAAACTCACATTGATATAATATTAAGGACAGCTTGTTAATATAAAATGCCAGGGTGGAAACAAATTTTGTTTCTTTTTTCTGAATATAAGCCTACTTTTCATAATTGTTTAGGAAAGGAGGGTGGGTTATATTTTATCTTCCATTTGTCTGACTGACCTCAAAGGGGTAGCTGGTACACAACTGATTTAATGTTGTTCACTTATTAGAATAAACATTATAATACTTAGGAAAAAAGAAAAAGTCCTCTCTACCATTGGTGCTGCCTTCAGCCCTGGTCGAGTTTTGCAGTATTCCTTTGCTTTTTTATTTCCCTGATTGAGCCTCCTGTCCCACGCACCTGTTTGATCAACCTGAAACAGCCTCTTAATAAATTGGCTGTGCCATTTCCTGACAGCCTGTTAATAACAGATATGAGAATGATAACAATGATGAAGGTGATGGTGATAATAGAGGTGGTAACAGGTATCAAATATTGAGTACTGACAATACTCCCAGCCTGCTCTACATTCATTTTCTCATGCAATCCTCACAACGACCCTATGAGTTAGTTTACATCTTTAGCACCATTTTATGGTGAAGACCTTACTGCACAGCAAGGTTAGATTGTTTATCTAAGGCCACAACTAGTAATAACAAATCACAAAAACAATGCCTAGCTTCCAGTGAGCACTCGTACCTTTGAGCTAGGCATTGGCATTGCAAGCATATTTCCTCATTCATCCCCCACAATAGCCCTGGTGGTACTATTCTTGCTTTTACTGGTAAATGAAAAAGCCGAGGCTTAGAGAAGGATTCCCCACCCCAGGATTAAATTAAATTATTAACTGCTCTGCTGTCAATAAACAAATTGGATTTTGCCTGTGGACAGTACAACTACATACATTTTTAGTGCCAAGAATTCCCTATAGTAGAGAATGAGTTGCAGTATTTTTTTTTTTTTTTTCTTTTTCAAAATTAGGTAGGTAAATACCAGGCAACCTGCTAATGAGCACTGGGATAATTTTGCTCTGAACAAAATGTAGGAAACTTCAAACTACACAGGGACATGGTGCAAAGACACTCTTTCATAAGCAGACACCCTTTTAAATCAAAGAGGAATGTAAAAGAAAACAGAAGTGGGGGGGATTCTAAATTGTCTTTATTTTTGATCCTAAAGTGAAAAAGCAATCTCTTCTACAGAACAGAACTAAATACCATTGTCTTTTATAGATGAAATATAATAAAGCCTTACATAAATAACACCCATAATACATTTTATCCTGCAGAGACCATTAAAATTCCTGTAGTCATTAATGCTTATGTTCACATATTCATTAAACAATCATTTATTGTACTAGGTGCTGTGATGGTGTCTTGAAGGAATATAAAATATATGCAGCTATGTAAGAACAGCACTCTGAGAACCAAATAATTTTCCGTGAATGAAGTTCAGGGGTGCAGAAAGGCTGCAGAATAAAGATACAATCAGTGTGGTAGACTTGTTAGGCAAGGACAATTTCTTGTAAGTGATTTATTTACTGGCCTTTGAAGTAGCTGGAGGTTGTACAAGAGTGGAGAGAAGGGAGAAGGGCTTTTCCGGTTGAGGGGATATCATGATGGCAGTGCTTAGGGTTTCAGCTGGAACCAATTCATTTAGGAAGATGTCAGCCTTTGCTTTGCCTCAAAAATTTTATGAGGAAAACTGTACATAGATCCTAATACATGTTTTGTTTCTGGAACTAGTTTAGTCACACTGGAATATACTACTGAGGTTTGAATGTGGGCAACTTCAACTTTAATAAAGCTTGTTCTTGTTTTAGATCTCCTCTTGGAAAATTTAAGTTAAGTGAAGTATATAGTACTACTACAACCAGTTTATAGCATAATTTGGGATTATGACTTTATTTTGAAAATGGGCAACAAGAATGAAAATTATAATTAACAGCCTTAATATTCACCTTCAGAAGTAGTCTTCCCTTTAACAAACTTAAGTGTGGGCGTTCTTCAAGGGGTCTGGAAGTATAAAGAATGATTTCATTGCAGTGAATATTCCCAACCCATTTGAAATTCCTCCCTGTCTTTTCTGCTTTGGTTCTTCGTCTGCTCCCCCATAAAATCAGGACAAAGATTCCTGTCATCTGATGCTCGTGCCTATTAAAACATACTCACACCATACTTAATTCTCCATTTGCCGGTAGTTCTCATGAGCTTATGGCCATCTAGTTGTGGCCTCCCTCCGTTAGTGGGCAGACACAGACAGAGGGGTCCTGGAGCGTGGTCACTGTGAGGGGCATTCTAAGGAAGAAGACAAGTGGGTGGTGGCTGGAGTCAGATCTGTGACTTTGCATTTGTTCAAGGCCTGTGTGTTCTTCAAGAGCATGGGGTGCATGTGAGGGGCTGAAGGTAAACAGATGACATGTGGGGCTGCTATACTGGCTGCTCTCCTCCTGTGGTCATAGGAAGCCCTTGCCAAGCAGCCCAGGTGGAAATCGTGGAGATTGAGTCCACTTAAAGAAAGCATTTTCAGTACCTGTAAGGAGGACAGACAATTCTTAAATTGTCAGGCAGGGTTAAGGGGCCCGTGAAAGGGTAAATTGACCTACTTTTTTGATTTCCATGAAAGTAGGTCTATTATTATGAAGTGCTCCAGAAATTTTATTGAGGACACTCAAGGCAGTGTAATATGAGATTTTGAAACTTACGATATTCTTACAAGTCCACTCCCCTTTGTAGAGTAGGAAATACTGAGAAATTAAAATCGCAATTCACATCAAAATAATTTTTGGAGCACTATTTTTGCTTCACTTAAATCTGATCTATTTTCAGGTTTATGCGTATGATTAGGAGACTAGAATCCTCACTGTTTGCAGAGAAAGTTAAACAGGCTAGTTTGTGATATCATGGCTAATTTTTCCCCTATTTGCTTCTTTATATTATTATATGTTTCTAAAATGAACAAATGTTGCTTTTTCAATAATCTAACAACATAAGTGTCATTTTTAGAAGGATGAAAATGGAATCCTAATTCTATAGTAATGGTGGGTTGAAGTAAATATAATTTCATAGCAGGGCTAAATTGCTAAATGTCATGACATAATCATTTTGTGAAAAACATTATAATTTGTTGAAATGACAACTTTTTATGATAAATAATATTTTATTTTGGATGAAATGAACTGAAAAGAAATATAATGAGTATAGCTCTTTAAGAGCTCAGAGCAGTATCTAGCATGCAGCAAGACCTATAAACATATTTGATTAGTACATTAGTCCATAAACAAATAAAGAAAAAATCTTTTAAGATGGTGCTCCTGCTGGGTACTTCAGAAAGAATTGGTATGTGGTTATGGGCTGTGAAATAAAAACAAACAAAAATTTCTGTGGGGAGAAAGAATAGGAAGCTTTTAATTTAGAAAAAAATTTCTGAGCAAAGGCAAAGTAATTTGGCGTTAAAGTATTAATGTTCGGCACCTTCTGTATTCAGATAAGATAGTAGTAATTGGTATCATAATCAATGAGTTTCTAAGGGCAGATAGCTTATAATAATAGGGTACTCCTAATTTCTTAATATTTTCCACTTAGAGGTGTCTTATACATTTACTCACACATTTATCAGTTTTTCTTAGTTTATGAATAATATATCTTAGTTTTATAAACTAGTATCCAGAAACCTAATTTAAGTTATTTTTGAGTTGGCTGGACTTGTCTATAGTACTTGACATCTACTTCTTTTTTATTTATTTATTTTATTTTAGAGATTGGGGAAGGGAGGGAGAAAGAGGGAAACATTGATGTGTGAGAGGAATGTCCATTGTCGGCCCCTTGCATGGCCCCACTGGGGACCTGGCCCACAACCCAGGCAGGTCCCTTGTCCGGAATCAAGCAACCTTGAGCTTTGTAGCCAATGCCCAACCAACTGAGCCACACTGGTCATGGCAGCATCTATTTACTTCTGATGCCATTAAGACATGAAGATTGAATATAATGATTTGGTAGCTGCTGAGAAAGGGCATCCAATTTTATTAGTTACACAGAACACGTTAGGATGAAGACTAGCTTTCAATTTTAGAACTTACATTTCTCTTTGGTTCCAAGAATGAATTGCACTAACAGTGGATTATCAGAAATATGGCAAACCTTCAAAATAATACATAACAGCTAAAATGTCACCTTGAAATATTAAATTTTTCATAGCAGCAAAACAATATTAAATTCATACAAGAACAGAATAATTACTTTTCTTTAGTAAATCTTCTGATAAAATCAATTCATGATGATATTTCAAGAAGAGATTTCTAGTCAAACCAGCAGCAAAATGGTAAGAAAGTAGGAACCATAAACTAATCAGGGCCTTATCAAATCACTACATATTTGTGGGGAGCCCACCACATGCCATGGCAAGTGGAAGGAGATGAGGGTATGATAGGAGCAGGCAGATGCAGCTCTTGGGCTTGTATTACTTAGAATCTTGGGGTGACAGCAATGCACATGCACATGTACATATGCACATGTACATATACATATGTGCATATACAATTATAAGTTTTGAAAAAAATATGGGTTAAAAGTAGAGTGCCCAGGGACAAGCATAAGAAGGAGACCTAAATTAGATTGCAGGGGCGAGGAAAGTTTTTCTGTAGAGTCCCATATAACTGACATGCACTATGAGAAGAAAATAATCAGGTGAAAGGTGAGAGAGAGGTATTTCAAGGGAAAGGAATATACACGTATAAGTGAAGTCCTGAGTTAGGAAGGCACTTAGCTTTCCTCCAGAACTGAGAGAAAAGCACTGTTAGCGGAGCACAGTGAGGAAGACTGGCAAGCAACAGAGCCTAAGAGGTAGGCAGAGCCTTATTGTGCAGCATCTTGTAGGTCACGAGGGGCAAATGGCCTGTGTGAACCACAGTTGCATGATGGACAGTAATTGCTTTAACAGTGAATATGAAGTTAGGACATAATGATGTCCTCAGCAGTACAAACAACTTTCCTTGATTCCAGGAGCCTTAAATAGATTTAGTTTTGAGAATCATAGTTTAAAAACAGGATTGATTATAAGTCATTTAAAGACAGTCTTCTAAGTGGGTATCCTCCGGGTCCTCTTTCAGCCATGAGTATATTTGCAGAGCTAAGTCTCTATAAAGCACCAACTCATGTACATAATAACACACACTGTCTCATTTAATCTTCACAACCACCCTGTGAGGTGGATATTACCATCCCCATTTTATAGACAAGGGTATATAAGAGTCTCAGAGAAGTCAGTGATTTTCCGAAGGTGAATGAATGGAAGAGGCAAATTCAAATTTGGGCTTCTTAAAGTTTGTGAAACTTCTACTGCAGTGTAACAATTCCTCAAGGGACACAACTCAAGGAGCACACTTGGTACTGGACCTCCTGAAATGCAAATAAAATATCCCTGTAAATGCCAGTGGCCGCCATCCACTTTATTTGTTCAGTCCTCCCTTATTCATAAACACAGGGATTTCAGCAAGTAAGTATTTATTAATAAGCATTAATCAGACTTAGTAAGACACCTGCTACCACTGAGAAGAAAAAAAGATGAAGGAAAGGGAAGAGGGAAGGGACATAAACATGGAAGATTCAGGATCTGCTTTCAAGGAACTTAGGAAAACTAAGTCTCATATACACATAAAACAGTGGAGAATATGTTGGGTCACAGGAGAAATACAAGTTGAGATTAATTCCCAGTATGCCTTTGAAATACAGGTATGATGTTGATGGGTAGAGATGTAAAGAGAGGGCATTCCAAAGCAGATAATTATAATTTGGAGGGATATTTGCTATAACCATTTCAGAAACTCTTCTCAGATTTACCAAGCTGAAGGCACATAGAGTACTTCATTCTTAATGGGGACTCATGGTCCAGCAAAGCACATGGCTGCAATTTTAGTCATCATAGCCAAAATGAAATATTTTAATACTTCTCTAAATAACACTTTTATTTTCTCCATAAGTTTTTTGAGAATTTGAGTTGTACCACTGCTACAGCCTGTTACTGGGGAATTAGAGAGAAGAAGGAGAGAAGGAAGCTCCTGAATCTGATTTGCTATCGATCACTGTATAGTACTATGTATTTCATTAGTAAATCTACCCAGAAGTCTTTTGAAATTCCAGAAACTCCTGTAGGGTGTTGGATTAAGAGGGTGGGAAATGTGGTGAGAAAGACTATGGACTCAGATTCTTATGACTTGAGTAAGATTAATTCTTGGGCTGTCAATGTGATTCCTTCTTTCTACCCCCTTTTCACTTATGTCAAATAAGTTTAATGAAGAGGGATTGATGTGAAGGGAACTTTCCAAAACATTTGATTTGGTTCTGTTTTGTTTTGTTTTAAATACACAGCAGGTTGGAACTACACAGATGGTTTCAAGTAGCTTAGCTCCATAGGGTGTGATAAGGGAAGAGGAAGGAGAAGTGGAGATGAAACTAGACAATAGAAGCTTGAAATACCAGTTTGTGAAATTCAATTTTCTGCAGTAGGCAACACAGAAAACCTTGGCTCTTGACTTTCTTTCTTTCTTTTTTCTTTCTTTCTTATCTTTTTTATTTTTATTTTTTGTACATAACTATATGATAGGTTCCTAGTTAGAGGAAATAAGTTGAAACAGGATAGCATTTCTTCTAAATATAGAAATTAATCTCATGCACAAAAAAAATGTTGTAGGGGATTGCTTGTTTTATTTTTAACCTCTTTCAAGAGCTATTATATTTTCAGTCTATGGTTTCCCTAGATTATTATTGGGATGGTATTGTTAGGAGAGATAATCACAAAATCAATCCCAAGAGAGTCAACAGAATTGCAGTCCAGCCAGCATGAGAGGTATCCAAACAAACATTGACATGTTCCAACTGTCCCTCCAACTAGAATTCATTTCTTTTCCCAGTCTCACAAAGGAAATATTCTCTCCTGATGTTTCCCTTGATATGTAAGGTCAAAAAATTAATTGTGTCTTTTCTCTTCAAGAGCATGTTACATTGGGGGCTTTTGATATCTCTCTGCAGCCCAGTCATCTTCCAAGTCAGATTTTAATAATGTGACCCATAACCTTTTGTTTCAAAATTGCTTTTTGTGAGAAATCAAAGGTGGAAGAGTATCTATATTAAATATTGATTTTTTAAAAAAAGCCCTCTTTCTCTTACCTTTTCTCCCTTCCTCTCCCCAGAAGTTGAAAGGAGATTTTAGTGAAAGGGTTGAAAGCCTTTAAAAAGTCCATTCTAAATGTTTTCTTCCATTTAGATTTGTTCACTTTTCTCTCCTAGATTATAATAGTTTGGTTTTAGCAGCATTAAATTTCAAATAATGCTATTTGTGGAACAATTAATATTTCTACTTTTCAGGTCATTTTAAACCATCACATGTGTGTACTACAGGTGTTTTAATAAAATTACATTTACTTACAACTTTGACATGGTCTATTAGAGTCCAATCTAAAATAAAATGCAATTTGGTGGCTATCTACAAATTAGGAAGAGAGCCCCTACCAAATCTCAATCATACTGGAACCCTGATCTTGGAGTTCCAACATCCCAAACTGGGAGAAAGTGAATTTCTGTTGTCCAAGCTAACCAGTCTATGGTATTGTGTTATGGCAGCCTAAGCTGACTAACAGAATGACTGCCTTCATTTTGTGGTTTAGGATGCAAACTGAGAGGCCAGTAGCAAAATTAGCATTTGAACCTAAGTATGTCTGACTGCAATCCTACTCTTTGGATAGCCCTCTGAATTTTGAGCCAGAAAATAATGAATATAAGTAGTCTTCTTTATTTTTATTTTATTTTTTTGAGGATTTTACTTATTTATTTTTAGAGAGAGGGGAAGGGAGGGAGACAGAGAAACATCACTGTGTGAAAGATTGGTTGCTTCTCACCCACCCCCAACTGGGGACCTGGCCCACAATCCAGTCATGTACCCTAACTGGGACTCGAACCAGCAACCCTTTGGTTCACAGGCTAGTGCTCAATCCACTGAGCCACACCAGCCAGGGTAGATAGTTTTTAGAAAAATACATACCTTACCTCTGTTGCTGTTTGTATGTATTGTTAGTAGGTTTAGCAGCTACAAATAAATCCAGTTGATTAAAGCCTATTCATTATTATCTGATTTTTGTGTTCTAGCAGGATGTTACTATTTGAGCTCTCAGAATTCCAGGTTAATGTTGAAAAATATAGCCAGTCTTACTGAAATTGAGATGTTGAAAAATCCAAGAAGATTTGCTATTGCTGTATTTGCATTTTGTAAAATATATTAAATTTAAAAAAAATTCCAGTTTTGTGCCTGAAATTAATTGGCAATGCCTCATTAAACCATGTTAAAATTAACCTCTATTAATTGTATTAGAAAATCAGTGAGAATGACAGCTGCTAGTGCCTTTTACAGTTACTTTGTTTCTCTATAATCCATATGGCAGAAATCACATAATGCTTTTTTTCTCCATTGAAATAAGCACTTGAGATAAAAAGGTTTGACTCACTGTGGTCAGGGTATGTGCATTTATTTTTTGTTTCTTTTTAATTTTTAAAAGCTGAACTATCTTCCCCCCCTCTCTTTCACAGGTTTTCACCAGCCATATTTGTATATCTAATTAACATCGTTCCATCATTATGGATTCTTGAAGTGCACCATGGGACCCAGGTACATCCTTTTGGAAAGTAGGAAAGTGGAATATTCAGCAATAAACTCCTTTCATATTCTAATCTAATTTGTGTCAGAAATACAGTTTTTCTAAGAAACTGGAGTTATCAGCAATTGAATATGTAAGAGTTTATCGGCAAAAGGAAGTGAATTCATGATCTGTCAAAACCAATAAAAATATTACATTCATTTAAAACTTAAGATTATATAAGTAATTAACAATTTGTGTTAGATGTTTTGTTCATAAGACCACGTCCTCCCCGCACTCCCATGCTAGAGTTTACATGGAATTGTAAATTTTTTTTTAACCCTTGCAACATCAGTGAGTTTGTATATGGGGCTAAGAATGGGCAGGGCTTGATTATCTAGTGTCCTACAAAGTGACATTTTTAAGAACAACAATAGCAAACAAACCAAAAAGTACCCATCATCTGTACTCTGCAATATAAATGCAATCAAACTTGGAGGGGCTATTTGAGATACTCTGTCTTAAAATACAGGCTTTGTAAATTACAAGAGATTCACTTTTGAGGACCCCATGAACTGTGTTTTTCTTAAAGTATATTTTATTGATTATGTTGTTACAATAGTTCCAATTTTTTCCCTTTTGCTCCCCTGTGCCCAGTACCTCCCTTCCCCCAGCAATCCCATCCCCCTTAGTTCATGTCCATGGGTCATGCATATAAGTTCTTTGGCTTCACTCTTTCCTATATTATTCTTAACTACCCCCTGTCTATTTTATACCAACCAATTATGCTTCTTAATCCCTGCACCACTTCCCCATTTCTCCCCCTCCCCCTCCCAGCTGATAACCCTCTAAATGATCCCTATACCTATGATTCTGTTCCTATTCTGGTTTGCTTAGTTGGATTTTGTTTTTATTTTTTAGATTCAGATGTTGATAGTTGTGAGTTTGTTGTTTTAGTGTTCATAGTTTTGATCTTCTTTTTCTTAAATATGTCCCTTTAACGTTTCATATAATAATGGCTTGGTGATGATGATAAACTCTTTTAGCTTTACCTTGTCTGGGAAGCACTTCATCTGCCCTTCCATTCTAAATGATAGCTTTGCTGGATAGAGTAATCTTGGTTGTAGGTCCTTGCTTTTCATCACATGGAATATTTCTTGCCAGTCCCTCCTTGCCTGCAAAGTGTCTTTTGAGAAATCAGTTGATAGTCTTATAGGCACCCCTTTGTAGGTAACTCTCTGCTTTTCTCTTGCTGCTTTTAAGATTCTCTCTTTATCTTTCACCTTTGGCCTTTTAATTATGACGTGTCTTGGTGTGGTCCTCCTTGGGGCTAGCTTGTTTGGAACTCTGTGTTCCCTGGACTTGTATGTCTATTTCCTTCATCAAATATGGGAAGTTTTCCTTCATTATTTTTTCACATAAGCTTTCAATTTCTTGATCTTTCTCTTTTGCTTCTGGCACCCATATGATTCAGATGTTGGCACGTTTAAAGTTGAGGTTTAAAGAGGTTCCTAAACCTCTCCTCATTTTTTTCAATTCTTGTTTCCTCATTCTGTACTGGTTGACTGTTTTTTTCTTCCTTATATTCCAAATCGTTGATTTGAACCCCTGTTTCTTTCCCTTCACCATTGGTTTTGTGTGCATTTTCCTTCGTTTCATTTAGCATAAACTTCGCTTCTTCCCTGATGCGTTTGCCATATTAAAGCATATCTGTCAAGCCTGTGAGCATCTTTATCACCAGTGTTTTGAATTCTGCATCTGTCAGGTTGGCTATCTCCTTGTCACTTAGTTCTCCCACAGGAACCTTGATTCGTTCCCCCTTTTGGGCCATACTTCTCTATCTCCTCATCTTGACAGGCTCCTGTGTTTGTTTGCCTCTGTGTCCTAGGTAGAGCTGTCGCACTTGTTACATTTTAAGGGGCGGAGCCTTAGGTATTCGTCAGTACTGGGCGACCCGTTTCACCACATTGTGGTGCTGTCTGTGGGGGAGGGCTCAGAGAGGGAACAATGTTGCTTGCTCAGTACTTGCCCCTTTTCCAGGCACTTATTCCACTTTTGTATGGGACTGGTGCATTTCTAGCTGTTACCCTGGCAGTCGTTCCCAGAGTGGGTGGGTCTGCAGACGTTCTAGGACCGTGGGGGCCCTTTAAACAAGTGGACTCGGCTGAGAGACTGCCAGTTTCTTCCTCCGCCCCAATCCCCTGGTTTGCACAGTCATAGGCAATGAGGCTTGATTTTCCCTGACGCTGGGACCCAGAGCTGTGCGGTTTGGTCAGGAGCTGGGAATGCTCCCCAGGTGTCCCTCCCACTTTTTAAAATGTGTGACTGTGCTTTCCGCTGGCCTGCCACTGCCACCGCCACCACACCACATCCTTTCCACCTGGGCTCCACCCCTCCTACCTGTCTGGATGAGTATTTCTTCTTTATATCTTTGTTTGTTGGACTTCCATGCTGCTTGATTTTCTGGAACTTCTGGTTATCTCTAGTTTTGAGGTAGTTGTATTCCTCTTAGTTGTGGAGGGAGACCCAGCATGTGTGTTTAGGCCTCCATCTTGCCCGGAAGTCTGAACTGTTTTAAAGAAATAGAAATTTTACTTTAGAGCCCCAAAATCAGTGTACAAGAAAAGAGTCATGAAACCACCATCAGGGATTGTGGGCTATACATTTTAGAACCACATTAATCTAGAAAATAAACGATGGCTTTCAATAAGAGACCCTAATCTATATAGAGAGAGAGGTTCTGATTTTTAAGTGAGTTGCTTTTTACTTGGGCAAACCTAGGTAGTGAGCTGTAGGCTGGATTCAGCCATTTCTTGTTTTTAATGCCTCTGTACAACACCAGGGAGGTTAGTTAGTCAAGTCCATCAGACACCAGCCTGGACTTCACATCTTCATGGTTTGGGTTATAAGACTATGTTTTACAGATAAACCGTAGTTATGATATAATATTATTTTATTACATTCATTGATAAAATAGGTTGGATAAAATCTGTGAGAATTTGCCCCTAAACAGATTTCTTTGCTACAGTTGGTCATTTTATATCAAAGTTAAGCCTCCTATATATGTTTTAGATATTCAAACCTATCTAGAAAATACTTGATCCAAATTTTTGGCTCACAGAGGGAAATTTAGCTGTGTGAACTATTTGAACAATTCCATGAGCATGTACAGGCATGAAGAAAACATTTATCTGCCTTAAATCTCCTGTTTAAAAAATATTAAAGTGATAGCATATCTCCATCTCTGTAGCAAAAGTATTTTTGTAACAGTAGATTGGTTGGTTCAAGTTATCATGACTTGTAAAAACTGTACCATAGGGAGTTAAGGGACTATTTCAATTTCCTTACTGCTAACTACTTTCAGGGGTATGGAAATAAGCTCTAGTGATTTGAATCATTTTTTCCCTTCACATCCAATTCTATGACATGGCTATCATCCACAATAACAATTCATTTCCCCAAATGCTTTTATAATATAAGTGTGTGGCACAGTTAATTGATATATAGGTCAAATCCCATTACTACAAATAACCTGCAACCAAAAGCTCTCTTTTTAATTAAAAAAAAAAAAAAAAAAAGATTTTTGAACCACAGGCAGTGCCTAATTTTTATAGTACAAAAGAAATTGGACCTTTAGTAGTAATGGATTTGACTTGTTTTGACACAAAGAATTAAAATAAATGCCCAAAGATTGAATTGGGCAGGCTGGGCAGAGAGGGAAATACAATAAAGGTGAGAGCAAACAAAACAAAAAGGTATTAGAGTTGCACTTAAATAAATGACAGAATTAAAGAATTCTCTGTCCATTCATAAAGGAAATTTTGGTTTTAATAATAATCACTTTTCCTCTTTATTTCAAAGTATTTTCAGGTATGTTTTCTCATTTATAAACCCAGCAACTACATGAGTTAGGCAGGGTATATACATTTCTATTTTATAGAATAGGACTCCAAGACTCAAAAAGATTAAGTTATTTTCTCAAGGCCACACAGCTAACCAACAGCTTCCAGGGACTTAGAACCTACATCTTGCCCCTACTCTGTTAGCCGCACTGCCTTTCTCAATTATGTGTTCTATGTTTTAGAGGATTAGCGTCAAAATCATCTAAATTTTTCATGATGGGAAAGAGTAATTTAATTTCCTTTCACTTTTCCATATACTCTAAATCCTAAATGGTCTAACCTATGACTTGGCATTAGGAAAACATGCTGACCTATTTTATGCCAACATTTCTCCTAGATGATCAATTATGTACCTTCATTCCTGAGTCTGGCACAGTCTGCACGAATAGAAGGAAAATGATTATGACAACAATTGTGACCTTAACTCCTAGGTTTATTTATGAAGTGGTACAGTTAAAGAAATGGAAACTTGATGGTGTCAGTCTAGTTTGACTCAAAGGAATGTTTTTGAAGTTCATAAGAATTTTAAAGACATAGCCCATAAAAAAGTGGCTTGTTGGCAACCAGGTTATCTACATGAACTCACCTACAGGATGCTGAATGTAAACCATATTACCATAAAAACAATAAAGTCAGATTAGGTTTAAGGATCAAACCAATTGCTCTTTGCAGTCCTAAGGCAGCTGCAGCTGCCACTTAAAGGAAGTCTCATCAATGTATTATAAATAGAATTTCAAGAGTGAAGAAGGACTCAGGTTATCACAACATAGTATGGATGACAGAGCTATTTGCTACCAAGTTATCTTATACTGCAGTACAGATTATTTTTATTTAAAATAAGAAGTTGCCTTTGGATTTTTAGTGATAAGAATATAAAAAACATATCAAGATCACACTTTTAATATATAATCTGCTTTCATGCCTACAAATGAAATGGTCAAAGTTTGTTTCCTATTGACCATTTAGTTCCTGGCTATAGTCACAAAGTTACTCCGCAATGAAAATGTATTACTTAGTTCAGATATTTATTTATTTATTTTATTATCTTTTCCTTAGAGCCCCCCGCCAGCAAAAAAAAAGTGTGCAAACAACTGCTTTTTGCTTTTAGAGTTATGGCACATGGCCAGTTTTCTTAATTATTCTTGTCATTTCACCCCTAACACACTTCTGATGGAGGGTAGAAAAAAATAGCTTCTTGACAGACTTTCTTTTCTACTTTTAAAATAGCTCATAGAATGATCGACAAAGTAACCAGAATAACTAAGAAAAATACACTTATTACAGCTTTGGCATTTTCTAAAAAATAGTTCTTAAAATCCATGTGTGATCATGGATGGGTAGCGGTGTGTGACTCAAAAGCATGTTAGCCCTGCAGATGTATAAAGACATCTTCAACCTTGTTATTATTAGTTTTTTACTTGTTTGAGAATTAATCATTAGTACAGCTACATCTTCAAGTGCCACCCTGTTCCTCTCTTATTTACTTTTTTGTAGTCTGCCTCAACATCTGGCTGGATAAAACTGATGCACAGTTCACTTGCAGAAATTTACATGCAAAATGAAGGAACAAGAAGGGGAAAATGTCATTTATTTTAGGTCTATTATCAAATTTTCTATAAACCTAAACTGGCACTAAATATGTATTTTGGTGGGTGAATGTGTTAATTCTTTGGTTGTTACAGTACTTAACAGGCAAGATTGAAAATAATTGGATCATCTACTTAAGCAAAATGGTATTTTAGATAAAGAGGCTTCTGGACAAGAAACACACTCTCAGAGCGACTGCTTTGATCAGGATCATACAGGTTTCCATGCTGTCCCTGGTTGTTGGCTTCTTTTACAATTGTTTCCGTGTTCGAAAACGGAATCCCAATCATCAGTCTATAAATTCTACAGCTCTCCACAATGAAGTCAGAGTCTACATCTTCATAGGCAGGTGGAAAATAAGACATGTATAATTGACTCTCTCCAAATTAATTGAAAATTGGTTTTCTATTGCAAGCTTATAATCTGAGTTTTGGAGATGTTTATGCATACTGCTTAAACTCTACATATCTATTCATAATTTCTTAGATACATTGAAGCCACTTTAAATTCTATGTATTGTGGGTTTTTTTTTTTTTTTTTTTTTGACAAATTGCTTTTTAACAAAATTCTTAGTCTTGCAGTAGCCTGTCTGAAGGAATGTCACGTAATACCAGCAGCAAAGAAGATGTCAATCAAACTCTGATGTCAAGCGAACAGACCCATGGAGAGGATAATCTCATTGAGATGGTGAGAACTTTGCCCACAGTATGTTAAAGGATCCAGCAAATCTTTTCACTTGATAAGGATAATGTGCTCTACACTCTACACCTTTCAGCTTATTCTTTCCTGAGGAAATGTGTCAGTTGTTTGACTCAGGAATTTGCAAAATAATTGTATCCTTATATTTATTAAACAGAGTTAATATGCATAATAGGCATATATAGATATATTTCAATATTATATTTAATTTGCAGCATTAAGGAACCTTTAATACTTAGGTCAGACAATGTATGTATAAAGAGAAATACATGAATTTGTTAAGGAATGATATCATGATAAGATTGGGATCTGCCCTATATGTATTTTAGGTGTTCGTATTAATAAAATAAGAAAGGTTCCTAGCCAAAATCAAATCACTTTTTTGTTCTTCACATGCCTAATATTTGGCAAACTAACCATGGCCTACTAGGAAATAAATATGGGAAAGACTCAAGGCCAAGGCCCCTACCACTGAATCATATTTTCAACAATAAGATAGGTTACTGATTCTATAAGGTATAACAAAACTAGCATTGAGTTCTGATTTAAGTTCCAATCACAGCTTACCAATATCATTTTGAACAAATCACTTAATGTGTCTGTATCAGTTTTTTATTTGATAATCGAAAATAGTAATATATCCCCTGCTAGCATGCTCCTCATAAAAATTAAATAAGATGTATGTGAAATCCCATGAAGGAAATATAAAGAAGTATGTAAATGAAATATTATTGATCGTCATCATGGTTCCAATCAGGTTAGCATCCTGACTTGTCTTTTATCCTCTCTCTACCTTTGCATTTGACATCAGCAAGTGATCTAAAGGGATAAATAGATTTGCCCAAACCAATTTAAATTACTTGCATAAATCAGTTGTAATCACTATGCAATTCATTTGAGAATTATCTCCTCTAGATCATAACCTATAGGGTCAATGATATACCTCAAAACTTATTTAGAAGTTCAGAGGGCAAGAGAGTTTATCCAGGATATATGATGGGATGTAAATTTTTCTTAGAGTCAAGAATAAGGGCAGAATGAAATATGGTTGCTGGCTTATGAATGTTTGAATAATATGTTAAATATTCAGAATAAAAATAATACTTTATAGTTATTCTCTTTATTTACATTTAGGTAATGAATAAACATAATATATTTTCTCATTTGATACAGTCATATTTTAAAGCAATAAGAGAAAAGATTTGTACCATGCTAAGATATTCCCAGATTTGTAAATTCAGACTTAAAATCACTGAAAAAAGATATAGGAATTTTTTTCTAAATTTTAACAGGGGATTTAACAATTTTTTATGTGTTATACTTTGTTTCAGAGAATAATAAAATGAAAAAATGATCTTTAAAATGTCATAACACTGGCTTTTTAGATATCATACAGAAGAATCCCACTAGCAAGTGTAAAGTTTAACTTACTTCTAGTTAAAAGGCTGATCATTTTAAGGACCACAGTTTTTAGTTTTTCAGCATTCAGTTGAAAGGAGTTTTGCTTTCTTTAGTAAGTGAAGAATCATCCTCTGAAAATAACCTTCCACAAAAGCTAACTCCTGATTGAAAGCCATGGTGAAGAAGGTATCTTTCTCCAAGTTGGTAATTCATAATCTATTTTGTCTGTATGATATTTCTGTTAAACAGGCCACAGTTTTTATACATAACTTATCTGAAATATGTGAGAAAGAGTGGACTTTGGCACTCCATCAGACACTTTTGGTAATGCTAATAATTGGAAGATGGCTTCTACCTATTGGAGGCACAATCACTCGGGATCAACTCTCTGAACTTCTGCTTTTGTTTGTGGGGACAGCTGCTGACATACTGGAATTCACAAGTGAGACATTGAAAGAAAAAAATGTCAGGTAAGCAATGAAAGGCCTTGAAATGAAAATACCTCTTTTCAAGGTCAGAGCTACACACCTGTCTCTTTGTTCATCATTTATATACTGCATGAATAAGGATTTCTTGTATATTATATGCCCAATTGTAGAATCATCGAATTTGTTGCTGTTCAGATATATATTGAGTACCAGCCCAGTAGAGATAGACAGATATAGATATGGATATAGATGTAGATACAGATATAGATATAGATATAGATATAGATATAGATATATAGAGATATGGGTATAGATACATAGATACAGATTTAAATACAAAAAGAAGGTTTCTGCTAGGCCCTGGCTGCTGTGACTCAGTGGATTGAGCATTGGCCTGCAAACCAAGTGTCGCTTGTTCGATTCCCAGGCAGGGCACATGACCAGGTTGCACGTCAGGTCCCCAGTTGGGGGCAAGAGGCAACCACACAATGATGTTCCTCTCCCTCTCCTTCTGCTGTCCCCTCTCTAAATAAATAAATACATACATACATAAATAAACAAAAAAAAATTTTTTTTTTTTTAAAAGAAGGTTTCTGCTAGAGAAAAGGGTCAAGTCCTGTTTCCTATGAGCAAAACCAGAAAAGCTCTGCATGTCTGCAGGACCCCAGGTTAGGTTTGGCCATTGTTACCAAAAAGTCTTCTGGAGGTGGATGACCATCACTGGCTCCTCTTTCACACTCTGAAGTGTCCAGGAATGCAGTCAGTCATAAGATTCTCTTCCTGAGCATAACACAGCTACAATTCCAAGAAAGCATCTAGAAGAAACTTGGCAAAATCTCTCCCCTACCCAGTTGGAAAATTTATATTCCCTGGTGCAAATGGTGAATGGGGAATATTAGGTTTTATTTTACTAAATTTTATTTTTAGTCAGTTTTGTTCCAAGTGCCCAAGGCTTTCTGGAGTAGATGCCTATAAATTAAAACTTATTGAGTTGGTACTTTTATTTTTGCCACAAGCAAATACACTCAGAATCTATGATCACATCTGTTCATGGAACTTATTTCTTACCATTAGGGATTTAAATCTCAGTGCCTGAATGTACTTTCAGCTTGGGTTGTTTTGCACTATGCTATAAAAATAAATTGCAATGAGGCTGGCTTTTAATGCTACAGTTTACTTTGTGCTGTGTTTCTCAAACAAAAAACCATAAAGCTGAGCAAAATATACTAACTTACTGAGTAAACTTAATATCCCAATCATAGCACAAAGTATATCTATAAGTTACCTTTACATGATCATTCTCTGTCTCACTTATAGTTATTTTTCTTATATCTCATTAAGTGGACATAGAATTTTAAAAAGAATCCAATCTAAGTTGATCCATTATCCTCAAAATGTTGGTATTAGTTGTGTAGCTTTAATACCTTCCATTTGATCAGTGATTTACATATGACAAATTTTCAGATACTTTAGGACCCTCACACTGCAAAGCAATTCCAAGAAAAACATAAAGAAGTCCTTACCAAGCACACAAAAACAGTAAATAACTGCAGGCACAGTGACAGAGACATGAGAATATAAAGACAATTAACTACATCTATATAGAAATAAACACATACATGCTAAATATCATAGGGTATGGGAAGGGCATTTGGTAGGAAATGGGGTGTTCGGGAGGGATACAAATGTCATGAGATTCATTTATCCACCCACTATTGATTATTTAGTATGTACCAGGCAACGTATTGGTCAAAGGTTGGGGAGCGAACGGTGAGCAAGTGATGAGCGGAAGGGCTCACAGTCCTAACCCAACCCTGGCAATTTCAGTTCAGCAAATTCTTCTACCACCTACAAATTCATCTCAATATTTTGTAAATCTTTTTCTCATTTTAAGCTTGTTTCATAGGCTGAGAATGGGCTCAAATAAATTATGCCATGGTTTTTGTTTTTAAATTTCTTTTTAGGTTTCATGGCCTCAGATTGAAGGCATTATACTTTTACTGTAACTGCACTGTGTCCGTGACCTTCTGTATTCCCACTCCATTCCTGCATGTTTCCATTACTGCTCAGAGACTCCAAAATCAAGGCCCAGAAAGAGCCTAGAGTATTTTTGCTCTCCTAAAACTTACCTCCCAAATTCTGTTTTCCACTCAGGGTCCATCTATATAGCACAGATTGAGACTGCAGGTGTCCCTTTCTTCAAACGAGAGATTGAACCCTCTCCCACCATAGTGTATCTTTCCCCTTAGGTCTCAAAAACGCAATCACACAGAATAAATTTAATATACACGGGAAGGATGCTTACATGTAATACAAAGGGGGTTACTTCATTATAGCCTAGTTAGCGTTACCTATATTATCACAACAATTTCTTTTCTTTTTATTTTATTTCATAAATCAGGCTGATTAGAAAAAAGCCTGCAGTGATGTGTACATTCCAAAAATATCTACCTCTTTCCTGCATTCTCGCTTAAAGCACAAACCCATTTTTTTTTTAACCAAAATCAAATTCCTTCACTATGCCCACATGAAGTTAATCTGCCTTATTCTTATAAATTTACATATTGCAAATTTTTCTTAACAGCTTGACTTTACACACCATAAAATCCATCTATTGTAATTCTATCATTCAATGATATTTAGTAAATTTATAGATTTGTAT
The DNA here is from genome assembly GCF_987537825.1 of Furipterus horrens. NCBI lineage: Eukaryota > Metazoa > Chordata > Mammalia > Chiroptera > Furipteridae > Furipterus > Furipterus horrens. Next base: position 152,693,436 of record NW_028327175.1, on the reverse strand, counting down.
AACCATCACCAGAATCCAAATTCCTTATGGCTGTTTGCAGTGAATTCTCACTCCCACTACCAATCGTAGGCAACCATCAATATGCTTTCTGTCTTTTTCTAGAAATTTCATGTAAATGGAATCATGAAATACATAGTCTTTTGTGTCTAGCTTTCTCACAGCATAATGTTTTGGGGTTCATTGACACTGTTGCATCTGTCAGTAGTTAGCTTCTTTGAAATTCCTGAATAGTATTCCATGCATATACCACATTTTGCTTACCAACTTCATAGTTGATATACATGTGTATTGTTATGTTTTTGCTGTTAAGAAAGATATTGCTTTGAACATCTACTTACAAGCCTCTGGATAGAGCTGTTTTCATTTCTATTGGGTAGATAAGTAGAAATAGAATGACTCGGTTTTATTTGAGTACATGATTAATTTTTAAGAAAATGCCGATCTTTTCCAAAGTGTCTGTACCTTTTTATATTCCCAGCAACAATGAGAGTTCCATTTTTCCAACATCCTCACCAACACTTTTCTTTCAGTCTTTGATGCTCATCATTCTAATGGGTTCATAGTAGTATCATACTGTGGTTTTAATTTGCATTTTCCTGATGACTACTGCTGTTGAGCATCATTCCATACACTCGTTAACTATATCTCTTTCTTGGTGAAGTGGCTGTTCAAATTTTTGCCCACTTTTCATTGGATTGATTATTTATTATTGAGTTGTAGGAATTCTTTTTATAGTCTGGATATAAATCTTTTATAACATATATGAATTTAAATGTTTTCCCCCAGTATACAGATTGTTTTTTATTCTTTACTGTCATTTGAATGACAATTTATAAAATTTTTTGATATAGTCCCATATATCAATTTTTTATTTTATGTAGTACTTTAAGTGTCATATCTAATAAATATTTTCCTCACCTAAAATTAGAAATATTCTCTGCTGTGATATTTTGACTTAATTTTTTGTGTGTAGTATGAGGTAAGAGTCTAAGTTAATGTTTTGTCTTGTTTTGTTTTGGGCATTGTTCCAGTACTATTTTTTATCTCAGCTGGGACCAATTGTCTTGGCACCATTTGTTTAAAAGACTATCCATTCCCTATTAAATTGCCTTGTCATCTCTGTCAAAAATCAATTGACCACATATGTAAGAGGGTTTTTGTTTTCTGGACATTCTTTTGGGTTCCATTGCTCTGTATGTCTATTTTCATGGCAGTACCACATTATTGTGATTACTGGAGTTTTATGTTGATTTTTGAAACTGAATATTATAAGTCCTCTAACATTGTTTTTTTACAAACTGTTTTGGCTATTCTAGGTCCTTTGTATTTCCATACAAGTTTTATAATCAGCTTGTCATTTTCTACAGAAAAATCTTGTGTGAGTTTTGATAAGAATTGTATTAAATCTCAGCATCAATTTGTGAAGAAATGACATCTTAATATTGTCTTTCAATCTGTGAACATGAACTATCTCATATTTTATTCAAATATTCCTTAATTTATCTCAGCAGTGCTTTGTAATTTTTAATGTACAGGTCTTACACCACTTTTCCCTCTCTAATTTCCTCTAGTATTTTTCCACTGGCTCACCAAGTGCTTAAAATCTCTGCTGTGTTTTGTTTCAGTAGGGATGAATTCAGTCTCTCTCCACTATTGCTACAGTCTTGAATAAAATCTTCTCCGCCTAATTACCTTTGTCTGGTGCAATTTGTCCTTGACATAGCCAAGCTGGAGGGACATGGGAACATCTCATGGGCAAGAGTGCCTCAGATGCCCACTGGTATTAACTGAAGTCCCACCAGATTTTCATGTATAAATGTTACTCAGGTTATTTGCTTTGGTTGGTTTCTGGAGACATGAAGTATTTTGTCTGTTTGTTTGATTGCTTTTATATATATATATATATATGATTTGTCCAATTTTATGTATGTTTGCTGGGGAGAGGATTTGCTGACTTTTTCATTCTGCTACAGCCATCCTCCAACATTTTAACAAGTCTGAATTTCTCTATCATTGCCAGGAGGAGTTAAGTGGTTATTTACACATTTGGAGCTCACTCCATGCAGTCTTTTTTGAACACAGATCATTTATTAAAAAGAAAAAAATTGTTTCCCATTAGCATTACTGTTGCTTTATTTGACCACACAAAGGAGGATTTTCTTCAGTTTATGCTGTTTTCTTTTTATTTAGTTCTTTTTTCTTGGTGAACCACTTTTCCAGGCTAAATTAATATTTTATTTTCTTTCTTTTCTCTCTCTCTCCTTTATTCCCTTCCCCCTCCCCTCTAAAGAGGCTTGTTTGATGCTTTAAAAAAAAAAAAAAATAGATGAATTCTATTCACGGATTATCTCTTATCTACAGGAATATTTACACTTCTAAAAAATAGGTAAGCAATTACCAATGTATGACTTTATTTTTATTTTTCACTCAGTAGCTTTGGTGTACTGATCTACCAAATTCCGGTCTTTTATCCTCTCAGTTTTCCAAGTATAGAAGTGATTCTCTTTATGAATAGAGTTCATTGTCTGCTTACATGCTCCTCAGTTGACATTTATGGAGACAGATTACACATGAGAAAATGGGGCAAGACAATTGAGGGAGACAGTTACACAATGCAGACAACATTGGACAAATTCACTCCAAAATTCCTTCACAGTTTTTTTGAATGTTTGCCATTTAAATTCTGTAATTTATTTACATGCCAACCTTTAACCTTCCTGAGTAACATTTACTGTATGACTTAATAATACAAATTTGCTTCAAAATTTTTCTGGCCATCCTTTCCAAAGTTATTTTTGACAACTTGACTAATAAGTTTCTCAACACACACACTTCTGTATTTTGTGTGTGCTCAGATAATACTTGCATATGCAAAAGACATTCATTATCACAGGGTTAGAATTTGGCTTACTTAGGGTTAAGGTTAGTGTATTATTTATTTCTATATTGTATAATGATGAAATTTAAACACAAAAGAGTTTAAGAAGTATATTCACATTATAATAAAAATAGTACAACTACTATGGCTAGATAATAGTTATTTATCACTTGGTGTGTTCTAAGCGCTGTTTTAAGGGTTTTAGCCATGATAAATTTAGTCTTTATAATAACACTATGAGGTAAATATTACCATTACCATCATTTTATAAACCGAACAGTGACAGGCAAGAGAAGTTGAGAAAGACTCAAGCTCAAATGGAAATAAAAGTAAAAACCAACTTGTAGTGATCTACCATACTTAGTCGTATGGAGTGCTGTTCTAGGAGCTTTACATATTTAACTATATTTAAACAACATACTTAAGAAAATTACCATATAAAATATGATATCTATTATATTGTTATCCTCACATGGGAGATGGGTACACTAAAGCATATAGATATTAAATTAGTTGTTCGTATTCACATAGCTGGTTAATGATCAGTCTGGGATTGAAGGCCCACATTTCTCTGGTGAGGATTAGAGCTAGTATTGAAACTTGAGCAACTTAGTACCAAAGCTTATACTTTATCACCACTTTCTGCTGCCTTGAAGACAAATTATACATGAGTTTTTGGTAGAATTATTGAAGTTTTGAATTAGAAGGACTTCAAAAGTGACCACCTATTAAAAAATCTATTTTACATCTATTGCAACATCCTCTCCAAAATTTTCTCAACAAATTTTTGTCAAGTTTTCTTAGAAATTTTTCACTAATAGAGAATATACTAACCCCAGGGACATGTTATTTTAAGTTAATATTATTAGAAAGTACTTTCCTCTGTTGTGATAAAATTATGATTCTTATAGGTGCAAATAAAATCCTTTGAACCTAAATTGGCCCCTGAAGTCACAAGAAATAAGTTTAATTCATTTCCCACATGATAGCTTTTTAAATAAGTATAAAATAAGATTTTAAAACAATCTTCTTTAGTTTCCAGTTTTTTGAACTACACCACATATAATATGGCTCTGAGTTCTCTCACCACCCTAGTCTCTTTCCTTTGCACTAAAAACTTTTTAGATGTTCCTCCTAAAACAAAACACAACACATAATATTTCAGATATAATCTGAACATTATAGAATAGAGCAGAGCTAAAGCTTTCCATTTCCTTCATGGAAATAGTATAGTGCAATGGTTAAAAGGGTGGATGCTGAAATCAGCTATTTAGTTTTGATTTTTGCTCCCAACACTTATAACCACCTGAATGAGTTTCTTCAGTTCTCTATGTCTCAGTTTCCCCACCAGTCAAGTAAGGATAATAAATGTATGTACTTTGTAGAGTTGGTATGAGGATGAAGTGTGATCATAGAATTAAACACATGGAAAATGGGCCAGACATGGTTCAGACACACTAAGTAAAATTATATAAAAGTTCTGGCACTTGTTGAAGGTCTACTATAGATAGACATTGACATTGCAAAGAGGGAAAAGTTATAGACTGTTCCCTAGGCATTTCCACTTAAAATTTGAGACTTCATACTTCTTGTGAAGTGACTTACAATTGCATTTCATTTTGGAAAATCAGAAATCATATCACAATGTAGACTCATAATTAAATAATAGTAAGGAAAAATCTCTGAACCTTTTTATGGTTGCTGCTGTGAAATGCTACATCTATTCTATTCTAGATCATCCAGTTATACCCTGTCAAGGTCTTTTGGGATCCTGATTGTATCTTCCAGGATTTTGTTTTCCCATCCAACCTCTGTGTCATATGTGCCTGTGAGAAACCTTCCATCAATGTCAGCAACCAAGTCATTGATAAAGTAGGCAGTAGAACAGCATCAAAGGCAGAGACTGCAGCAATCCATTAGCGAGCTACCTTTGCTTTGATAAGTCACTGACGCAGTTAAGAATCCACCTAACTCTACTCACACTCAGAACATTTCTGAATTTTGTTAATAAGAACACCATGAGAGGCTTTTTCATAAGCCTAGTTAAAATCACAATGTCTATTATTAATTTTTATATCATTATCTGCCTTCTAATCATAATTCTGAGAGAGAGAGAGATGGGGAGAGAAAGATAACCAGAGAGAGAGAGATTAAGAAGTGGAGAGAGAGAGAGAGAACAGGAGAGAGAGACAGAAACAGAGAGAGAGGGAGAGAGAGAGAATAATCATAGTTGAGTGCAATTGTTCTCAGGGAACCTGTGCTGATTCCTAGTTATTACTGGCACCTCTAAGAGCTCCCAGAATCTTTTAAATAATCACATATAATCTAGCTAGGAATTAATACTAAATGTGCCTTTTTTTAGTTTAAGATATACTTCTGTTTCATTTTGAAAGTTAGGACTTTATTTATTTATTTTTTTGGTCACCAACTTTGTCTCTACTTTAAACTGCCAAGACAGATAATGACAGCTTAGAAATCTCATTTACAAGCTCTTTCAGAGTTTTGAAATCAAATTTTTGGGAGCCTCAATACCTGAAGTATTTCAAGGTATTCCTTATAATCACCTCATTTAGTTTGGTTTCAATTACTCTTCCCTGATGCTTTTTTATCCCTCTCCAATCTGAAAATCCCTCTTGACAGGGAAGTTGGCAACAAAATCTGTTATTATACCACTAACCTGAAATTGATAACTTCATTTGTATTTTTGTGGAAAAAATGTGACTTTGATACCTCTGAAATATGTTTTGCATTTTCTGTAACCTCTGTTCTTTATGAATTTAGTCTTCAAGACCATTCTTTGATGTCTAGGACATTTGTATATTTGCTATGTATGGGCCCTTCTTTTGTACATTCAAAATTCCTTCCACAGATATTTGGTGAGAGTCTATTATTGGCCAGGCACTGTTCTAGGCACTGAGGAGGCAGAGTTGAATAAAAGAGTCACTTTCCTTAACTTACATCCTAAAGTCTGGCATCAATCTCTGATTATTGGATTTATCTTCCCACTTGTTTTCCAACTGAGGATAGCTTTCATCTGTGTGCTGAACTTTTTAATTGTTGGACATCACCTAGCTCTTTTGAAATGTATTTTTAAGTTAGAGTCTTGGGATCTTAGGACAACTTTCACTTTTATCCTCAAAATTTCTTGAAATCAGTCCTCTGAATTTCCAGGTCAATATCTGACATTTTCCCTATCATTGTCTCCTCTAATGTTGGCATAATTTTGCAAAGCTAAGAACAGCAATATGGACCTAAGAAGCTTTGCCATAATTCACACAGATGTTGGCATATGTGGTGGTTGAACCCAACCTCTCTGATTTTTTCATTTTTTTTGGGGGGTTGTCCCTTTTTAAAAAATGATTTCATTATAATTATGCATAGATTTCTTAAATCACCAAGCTATAAGAAAAATATGTCTATTTTATAAAATAAGATATATGATATAATAAACCTCAAGAGGTTTTTTAGGGCTTACACAAATATGAGAAGAAAGAGAACAGACTTTTCTGCATCAGACCATATTTTTTATTGTTCATTTAAAGTTCTGTCTGCATTCTAGGAATAACCCTGTCCTAGTCTGTGCCATCCTTTCTATATGGACCTGGGGCCTGCTGCAGTTTCCACTTGACCTGGCAGGTAAGTCTTTTGATATTTTCCCAAAGAAACAGAAAATTACAGCTCTTGATTGTAAATGATAATACAGCTAAGGAGGCATTTGAGAGAATTATCATTTTTATATTTTGTTATCTCAGTGGTAGTTCCAGTTCAGTTTAGACACAAAGTATGTTAACATTTAGGAAAGCTATCTGAGATTCACTCTGGCCCGTGGCAAGTCTGAGAGCCTGAGAGCCTGAGAGCACAGCTTGACCTTCACTTTACAGAGCGGTCCCATCACTTAAGGTTTGTAAAACCTCCTGCAAATTAGTTAACACATCTGTGTGTCCGTTCCCCATCCATGAAATGGAAATGATAACCACAGGACCTAGGATCGAGGGTTCTAGTGATGACTGAGGAAGATATGGTTTATAAAGGGCTTAGCGCAGTGGCTGGGATACAAATGTTATCTCTTGATATTTTTAGGGGATCATTTTCATGCCTTTGTCAGACCTATGCATTGAAATATCATAGGGAGTAAAAGCAGTTTCAGGGCCATGTGGAAAATTAAAATTTTCCTCAGTAGTGGATCTAGAAATCCCATTGGTCTTCTTTTAATAAAGATACAAACCCCTAAGACTTTGCAAGAAGTAAATTGTTTTCCAGGTATTTCATACTAGTGATGATCAAGAGCTACATTGCCTAATGGTATCCACTAGTCAAGTGTGGCTATTTAAAAATTAAACTTAATTAAAATTAAATAAAATTAAAAGTACAATTCCTCAATCACACTAGCCACATTTCAAGTACTCAATTGTCACATATGGCTACTGTATTAGCGCAGATACAGAACAGTTTTACCTTGCACGTTCTATTGGATAGCATTGATCTGGCGTTTTCCCATAACTTTAGGAACACTGAAATATTGATTTGGGAATTTCTCTGGACCCCACTTTACTTTGAAGAAATTCTAGGATTTAATAGTTACATTTCCCTTAAGTCTGTCTTATTTTGTATGGTGCCTTACCTGATAGCCTCAGGATTAAAATTACCTTAGGTCATGGATATTTATTTATTTGTTTGTTTGTATATTTTTTTGGCTCACTTTGATAGGCCCAGAAGTTTCAGGGGCCATTTTAGACTTTAGCATCTACTTTTCTGAAACAAAATTGTCACCAGAATAGATGAAAAGAACCTGATTACTAGTTAATAATTACAGACAAATGTATACCAGTAACACAGAGAGAGAGAGAGAGAGGAGAGAGAGAGATTTTTCATAATGTGCCCTGGAAGATATGCTATACCTATTGATCAGCTGGTGTCTTCTGACAGATTATTAGGCACCAACACTGTAGCTGTGGGACAACACTCTTAGGAGGTCCCTAGAAGCCTTTTCCTGACCCCAACTTATTTGGAAAGGCTATTGATCTTATGTTGGTTCTCCTTTTGTCATTTATTCTGTTGGTCATCACCCTCCCAAATCTTGTGGTTTATAGCCTTGCTGAGAAAATTTTTATTTAAGAAAGAAATTGTGTAAACTTTCAGGGGTGATAATGTTATGCAGCTGTTTGAAAAACAAAGACCAAATGTTACTTCTGACTAAATTACTATTGTATTTTCCGGCGAAGTGCATTATGTTCATATCAAAGCAGCTTCATAATATTTGCTGGCTTTAGTAGACAAGGCATTCTTTGTTTGAAAACTCCAAATGGAAGGCGTCATTATTATGAAAGGATTATTTTCTGCCCTTGACCCCAAATTAAATACACATTTTAGAAATTAAAATAAAAAGGTTCATGTGTTGATTGGACCTCCTTTTGTTCAACTGGAAAATCAGTAATTATATCCAGTTTTTCTTGTAAGCTGTGAAACAAAACCATTAGGAATTAGACAAAATAAAATAGCAATGACATTTATTTGGGTTTCTTTTTTTTTTACCACCATCAGAAAAATACGTTTAATGTGAATTAAGTTTGAACTTGAATAAAAGTGCTTGGATTTTCGCAACATGATGTACACATAAGATCAAGTGAGTCAACCAGTAAATAGGTAAATCTCAAAGAGAGGATCCAGAAGGATCTGGGTCCTGTATACAGTACTCTGTTTCTTTTCCAAACTTGGCAGTCAGGAAAGTCATTCATTATCCCAGGGGGAAGATAATGTGAGAAAGGAGAAAGGAGCCAAGGGTGTTATTCTAATAGAAACAAATTAATCAGTGAATAGGGGCCCCTCTCCTCACACACCATTGTTTCTCATTTTTCAAAGAAGGAAACTGAGGCCCAGGCAGATTAAGTAACTTGCCCAGCATCTTCCTGCTAGAGAAGGAGGAAGCCAAGGAGAGGCAGGCAGGCACCCAGACTTATGACCTGGAGCACCCTGCTGTGCTGCCTCCGGACTGTTGAAGGCTTCTTCCCATTTCATTCTTACTTCTTGACATCTCAGAGACAGACATTAATGGGTCTGTCTTGTGTTTTCAGTACAGCATGGCGTGAGCCCCTCCTCTTTGAGAGCGAGGGGGTTCCCCAGCATGTTATTTTGCCAACACAGCGCCGATCTGTGGAACATTGGAATCACTCTCTTCATACAAGACGGTCCCTTCCTTATCGTGCGTCTCATACTGATGTCCTATTTCAAAGTGATCAACCAGATGCTGGTGTTCTTCGCTGTGAAGAATTCCCTTGTGGTGATGTTACACCTCTACCGCTTGGTTGTGTTGGCCTTGGATGTCCGTGCCTCCTTGCGAGGCCAGCCGCAAGTCCTGCGAGGAGAGCCCAGTGGCTCGGTTGAACCTGCGGAGAGTCGGGTCACAGCTGGGGACTGGGAGAGAGGTCCCAAGGAGGGCGTGGCTATGCCTTTGCGGGCCTCGCCAGTCACCTCGGACGACTCTTACTCCACTCCGTAGTTATTTATTGACAGTGGCGTGCGACGGAAATATTTGACTTTCCAGTTCTTACAGACGGAATCTCCCTCTTCTTTTTTTAAAAAAACCTTGCTTATAAACATTTTCCAAAGAACGACATAAAAAGTGATCTTAAACGTGTCAAAATAGTATCAATGGAGCCACCTTAAAATGGAGCCGGAGCTGCCACCCCAGAGGAGCTGCCTGGCGTGTCCTGTGCCTCACACTCTGGAATGTTAAAACCACAAAACAAAACAACCTTTGGACTGGGCCTGAAGCAACTGTCTGCAAGGATAACAAGAAAGTAGGTGTTCCGACGACCGACCGGGCTGATGGCTGCCCAACCAAAAATTAAAACCATTGTCTAGAATCAGCATCAATACGTTATATTATCTGCACCTATAGACATGCCTTCCTTCTGTCGATGTAACTGTTCCCCTTCCCTTTCTCATAAATACCCTTTGCCTTCGTCGCCTCATCAGAGCACTGTTTGGGCTTCCACCGGAATCAGTGCGTTCTGAGTAGCTATTTTTATGGATCTCAAAGAAATGTTTGTTGCCTTTCGCGTTGAAAGGCCTTTTATTTTTAGGTTATCCAACCAAAGCTGAGAAGTTTTCGTTTAATTTTTTTAACTGAATGAAAGAACTTTGATTAGTGGTTATGGCTACAACTTGTGTGATGGTATCAGATGTTATAGTTTTTCAATGACTAAGTAATTTGTTTGTCCTGAACTGTTTGAAAAGCTATGGACAGGGTTACAATGACATGCCCCCAAGAGATTTTGTGCAAACTGTCCCAGCTGTTACCTGAAAAAAGAGAAGCTTTGAACTTTGGCTCCATTGTCAGACTATCTCATTTGATCTTTTCTGCAATGTCCCTCTGACATTAAAAAAATAAAAAAGTACATTCAGTGAATGCAGAATAAAGGGAAATGTGCCTTTAAAATTACCTCTGTGTGGGCTAGCAACAGTGAAAATCTCTGCCCAGCTTCCATAGCATTGAGAGTCCTCTTCATTGCTGCACAGACCTCCCTAGAAAATCATTTTTCTGGGCTGATGTGGTATTCTGTCATGGCGCATATGCTCTTACAGAAATTTTATTGCTTTTGGCTTGGGCACCGCAAAATTCACAGCAAGCCGTTTTAGTTACAGATCTACTCGTTGCAAGGCAGGAAATACTGGTAATGCTAGTAAAGTCACAGTTTCCACTCTGAGTGTGATTTGCGGTATTTGTTAGTATTTCCCTGAACTGCTCTTCACCGTTTTCTGTATAGCCAAGTCGAATTATGTGGGTTGATGCAAGGAAGCACTGAAGCAGTGAATAACAGGGTTCTAGGCCCTTAAGTGTTACCACTGCAGCCCCTCTGAGCTGCCCCTACTGGGGAGGGCCTTTGGTCTCCGGGAAGATAGGGTGATGGAGGCTTGCATCAACCCTACACACGGCCCTTGATTAGTGAGGGGGGGGTCAAAATTTGTATGGCACAGCATTGTGGAAATCAGGAAATTTGCCTTTCTTTTCTGCACTGAGTGCATTTTTCCAATATTAAGATAATCACCCATTTTCTTTAAATGCTGCTGTACTTTCCAGATGGAGGTGATTCAGAACCTTTTTTTTTCCTCTTATCATTTTTGCTTTTAAAGATATAGTGTGAAAATTTACCTGGCTATATCAGAGTAATTGTATGGGGCAAACAGTTCCAAAACTATTCTTTTGGGTCTCAAATCATAGTTACCCCTGTTATTATGCTCAGGAACTCAAAGAAACATTAAAGATAAGGTGTGAGATAACCTTAAATTAGGTGTGACTTAGTGACAATCGGGAAAATTTTATCTATAAATCCTTGTGACATGATATCTGTTCAAAACATTTGATTAGAAGTTTTATAGGCCATTTCTGTTTTTATAGAAAGAAATTAATCATTTCCAACTAATGGGTTCTTCAGTGCCTGATATGTTTCTCTTCCTTTCTTTTCTTCCACGTGTTTCTAATTTTAACAATATGATTGTAAAATTACACATGAAACTAATGGGATACATTTATAATTTTCCATAATAATTTTATGAAAGATCAGGAAATCATATCTATATAAAGGAAGAAACTTGACAACTTTTAATGCTTCACAACTGAAAGCAAAATAATAACTGCTATTTATAAAAATGCCTCAGGAGAGGCTGTTTTTATGTTGATTATTTTATGGTGAATGTTTTCCTCCACAACATGTATATGCTACTTATTATTGCAGATTTGCACATGGCATACTTTTCATGTTTTAATTTTTTTTCCACCAAAGCAAACAGTGGTCCTCTAAAAATAGATCAGTATAAAGTAATATGGTCTGTGGAAGGGTATTTTTAAATGCTTTCAAATATAAGACTTGGCTTGGCTTTATGAATGAGTTTCTCGTGCTTAACTGAAGTATTTTGTAATTAGCCCTCCTCAGAAGGCCTGGGAAATATAAAGTCCAGAGCCTAGGTTTGCTTAGAGCATCAAGAAGGCAGACAGCACCCACGGCCATCTCAGCAGTTAACGGTGAGAAGAACAAAAACATGCTGCGCCACCATTTTCCAGGAAAATCTACTAAGGGCATCATTTGTTAACCTACTGCCTAACCCAACCTTTTTGAAATTACTGTTTTTATTATAGAAAGAAAATTTATTCATCTAGTTTATTTAAAAATAAAACTTAAGTCCACCTTGTATCCCTAGCACCGTCATGAAAAGTTAAAAATTTATTATCTTTTTTTTTTTTTTTTTTGGAGAATGCTAAACATGGTAACGTTTGAAAACATCCAAATGTTTGCTCTAATGTGGCTAGAAGAGCAGTTATCTTCCATATGTTGATGTCCTGGGACTGTGTCCACTTAATTTGTAATAAGATAAGTGACTCACATCATCTGTATAATGTAATGCGGGCCATACCTCTGTACCTCCATCTACAGACACATGCCAGTTCCCTGCCACCGAAGAAAGTAGCTTATTTGTTATTGCTGTTGTGTTTTAATTGCTTGATTAAAGCTCAATCAAATGTCCTCTCACAAAACATAGTTCACTTGTGAAAAAAGACAGTGTACACAGTTTAATGATGCTGTGTCATTTTGTGGGTTTTCTTTACCCTTCCTAGATTAGTCTCAGAGAACATGACTTGACATTGCAAGATTACTAAACTGTCTCTGTCTTTGGTGATGTTGTTAATTTTTATTTAAGCTGAAACAGATAACATAAAAATAAAAATTCACATTGGCAATAACATTCTTTTAATTCTCCCAAATGAAGATTGCTACGCAAATGTATCAGTTGGCTCTGTTACAGTTCCACTAACATGTAGCAGCACATCAGGACTTGTAAGAGCAGAAAGGCTAAGAGATACTAGGATTCACTATTATAATATTAATTGCTAACTTAAAAGCAATTTTTCAAAGCCCTGGAAAGTATGCATTGTAGGTGTGCATGCTCTAGGATTTCCACCCAGGTTTCAGAGTTCAACACTGACTTTTACTACGTTTGGCATTTAATCTCAATAACTCTTAATCAACTCTCCTGTTAAAAGAAAGACTTGCAAAAGGCCAAGTTTCTGTCCACATTCACTCTATTCTAGTGCCAGGAAAGTGAGATACTGAAATATTGCAGTCTCGGAGAGGTAAGTGGAAAACCAAAAAATCGAATTATAAGAAGAGATTTTTACTCTTTTTCTAATGTCAGAGACTTTGTTTTTTTATTTAGTGGACATTCTGATCCACTCTCAGAAACATCTGATTTGGAATTAAACTACAGCTGGAGGATGTTTATAGCTCTGACGTTTCAAATAACTTTCCATATGATGGAAGTAACTCTAAACAATGTTTGAATAATCAACTGGTATAGCCTTATATTTCATGGGTGTCCAGCCTCTGACTATTTTATAAGAATGCTTTCTCTGAATTATCCATATTTATAATATTTTGCTATGAATGACCTGTGTATTTTGTTATACATACATTAAATGGTTTACAGCTTTATCTCTATGTCTATTTTTTGCTCGAATTTCTTGTCTTTGTTCTCTACTGTAATTCATTTTATTTAGTTTTCAGCTCTGGTTTAAAAAATACTGATCTATTTAGAGTATGACTAAAGTGGCATTTCAAACTAGTGAGGAAAGACTGACCAATTTTATAAATGATGTTGGGAAATTTTGCGAACCATCTGGAAAATATAAAGTTAGATTTTTATCTCATGCAATATATAGAAATAAATTCCAGATGGATTAAAGATATAAATGTAAAACTGAAAACTATAAAATATTAGAAGAAAATATAGAATGTGTCTTTAGCATTTGTGGAATGGGAGAGATCTTTCAAAGCAAGACATGAAACTCAGAAGCTGTGAAAGCAGAGATTGACGGCTTTTGCTATCTAAAGGATTAAAATTTCTGAATAGTCAAAGGTATCATGAATATATTACTTATTTTTTAAATTTTCTGTGCACTCATGCAAGAGAAATAAGAGGTATAGAAATTAGAAAGGAGGAACCAATTTTTTTTTGGTTAAAAATTGAGTCTTGAAAGTACATAAAAACCAAAGAAACTATTAAAAATAATCTAAAATCCTGAAAAAAAAAAAACCAATGGCTTTTCTATATGTAAACAAACATCACACAGAATACATATCTGAAGAACAGAGTTCTATATAACATGAACTAGGATTGAAAAATACATAGAAATAAACAATAAATATACATGATCCATGTGAAAAAAATTTTTAAATGATTTTGAGGACCATCAGTGAATAATTTAACAAATGGAAAGATATATTCTGATGGGACATGGTAAAAACACAATATCTTTAAATGTATCAGTTTCTCCTGAATTGATGTGTAAATTTAAAACAATTTCTATAATGATACCAATATGATTTTAATTTTTAATTACTACTCAAGCTGATTTTAAACATTTTATGACAAAAGAAGCATGAAAGAATACTTGGAAAATACTAAATGGAGGGGAAAATGAGAGAGCTTTCTATATATTTAAATATATTATAGAACTACAAACCAAGACAATTTGATTTTGTCAGGCAGAAAAATAGAGGAGAATAAGGTCAAGAAATAGACTAAATTGCATCAGGATTTTGATACATGATAAACCACGAGTGAGTGATAGAGTATTATAAGTGGTTTAAGGTTTTTAAAATATCAATCTGGACCCTTTCCACAATCCTTATGTCCAAAACATTTTCATATGGATCAAAGAATTAAGTATTAAAATTAAAAAACATAGAAAGCTTTGTTTTTATATTTGCAATGTTGAGAATGTTTTCTAAGCAAAATACAAAACTAGAGATCATAGGCAAGTCATAAATTTCAAGCTGTAAAATTAAATGTATAACATCATAAAAATACCATAAGTAAAGTCAAAGATTAAACAAATTGGGTAGTTTTTTTTTTTTTTTTTTGCAACAAATGTAACAATATATTACTTTTCTTAATGATAAAATTAGAAAATAAATTGAAAAATAAAAACACCAATTGGGATAATGAGAAAAATATATAAGTATATGATTCACTGAAAAAGAAATAGTTATGGAAAAGTAAATCAAACCACAATGAAATGCCACTTCTCAAATGCAAACTAAGCCACATTTGAATCATCAGATTGGTAAAGATACAGAAATATTTTAGAATAATGTATTAGAGGGGCTCAAAGGAAGCAGGCATTCTTATTCATTGCTGGTGAGGATGCAAATTGTTACAACTTCTTTGGAAGACAACTTGACAATATCAATCAGAATTAAAAATTCATTTATCATGGAGCCAGCAACTCAACTTTTAAGAATGAATTCTAGAGATAAAAGTCTGCAAAAATGTATTCATAAGTCAATTCAGAGCAGTATGGTATCCACCAATAGTACTTTCTGTAGTAACATCAATAGTGTCATTATTAAATTTTGAAACATTCATACTACATATTACCATGTAGCTTTTAAAAATAATAAAGTAGAGCCATAAGTGCTAACAAGGAACAATCACAGATTTTTTTTTTTAAGTAAAAGAGTACAAACCATGAGGTTAGCATGTCATTCTTTTTATAAATGTTATCCATACCTTTACAAATGGCTATTAAGTGTATGAAGTGATGCCCAAGTTTCCAATGATCATGGAACATTCCTACCTTTTCTTTTTTCATCTTGCCTTTATGCTTTTTATACATTAAAAGTTTGTTTTTTTAAGATTTTGCCTATTTTGAGAGAGAGGGGAAAAGGATAGAGAAAGAGAGGGAGAGAAACATCAATGTGAGAGAGAAACATCGACTGGTTGCCTCTTGCACCCTCCCCCACTGGGAACCAAACCCAAAACCCAGGCATGTGCCCTGACTGGGAAGTGAAACTGCAACCTTTCGCTTTGCAGGATGACTCCCAACCAACTGAGCCACATGGGTCGGGGCTATAGTTTAAGAGATTTAAGTATGTGTTATTTTTATAATTTTAAAAACAATTATTAATAAAAAGAAACGTCACCAACTTACAGAGCCTACTACCATGTACAGTTACTCTGATATCATTTTGCAAATAAAACAAAAACACTTCAATCACTTTCACCAAAGAAAAAGTTTGCCATTATAACTAAGGATGATTTTTAAATGCATTACATAAATCAAAGGTTTAACCCATGTCAAATACTGCTTGCCCTATAAAGCATCAAACCTAAGGAAATGAAATAATGACTAGATCTTTAAGACAACAGAAAAAACCAACTGTCCCAAACACATCGTTGGATATTGATGAGTACCATGGAGCTACTTTACAATGACCACTGACCCTTTTACCCTCTTTGACACTTGTGGAGCCACCAAAACAAAACATAGAAGAATTTCACATTGAATTATGGTCAAGCTGATTTCCCCCAGAGAGATGAAGAATGGAAGTAACCCTGAAAGAGAAAACTTCAGAAAGAATCAGTGCATCTGTTTCCAAGTTCATATTCATAACATGTCTAACTTGTGTGGATGTAAGCTTTTTAGATTTTGGTTAAATATTTACTAACTTTGCAAATTGATTGTGATAAGTGATCAAACGGATCATATACAAATCTGATCAAATTAATGAGGAAAACAAAAATTCCTAAATCAACCATATGTCAGATACCATATAGTTTTTATATCCAAACTAAAAATTTTGGGCACGGAAAATTGGATCTACAAGACAAAATATGTTTTCTCTGTGGATGCTGTTGTTCAGCTTCTGCCAAGCACATAGCTGGAGAATTCAGATGGCGGTGGTTCTGGGATCTTGGGGGTTGTTTCTACTTCTGGCAAAGAATGTTCTTCTTATTACTCACAGGTTCCCATATGACCAGAGTGACAGCTAACAGCTGGGTCAAAAGCTGTAATTATTTCATCAGTTCTCTTGGTTTGAACAAACTCCTATAACTAGTGGTTTTTATTGGCATCTAACTTCAACCTTCCTTTGACTCCATGCCTGAATTTGCACCCCCCCCCCTTCCTGGATATTCTACAAGCATCATACACTCAATATACATAGAATACATATCTTATCACACACTGTGCTCCATATAATGCTTAGCAGCATCTCCAGCCGCTCAGGCACCCATGCTAAGAATGACCCTTGGCTCTTCTTTCTTATCTGTCCTACTTAAATTCAACTGCTACTATCCTAATATAGTGTCTCATTCTTTCCTGCCTCAGTGACTGCTGTCCTTTCCCAACTGGTCATCCAACCTCCTTGTTTAATACTCTGTAGTATAAGAGGGGACCCAAAAACAATAATTTAGTTATTAAAAATTGTGTATTTATTCATACATGTTTAAACTTCAGTCACCTTCAAAGTACTCTCCATTTGATGCAATACACCTATTAAGATATTTTCTTCATTGCTCAAAACAGTTTTGGAACTCATCAATTTTGATGCCTTTTAATGCCTCTGACATTTTTTGTTTTGTTTTGTTTCATCGCTTCCATATTGGGAAAACATTTCCCTTTGAGGATTTTTTTTCATCCAGAGAACAAACAAAAAAAGTTACTCAGGGTGAGATCAGGTGAATAGACAAGGTGGGGCACAGGCATCATACTGTTTTTGGTAAAAAAATAAAATAAACTGCTGAACACTCAATGTAGTGTGGGCAGGTGCACTTGTAAATCACCCATCATGAAATTGGCAAACACATTGAAAGAGTCTTCAAAAAAATTCACTGAAGCCAAACACAGCCTCTCACAACAACACCAGCTGGTACACTGATACAGATGGGTTCCTAGAACACTCCCCTAGTGGGGGAAGCCTGAACTACAATGGACTTGCCCTCCAGAAGATAATTCCTGTTTATTTGCCCCCAACCATGTATTATTTCAAACTGCATTCAGAGCTGCTCTGAAACACACAATTGACCTCTTTTATTTAAAACACATTGATGATGCTTTAGTGCCAACAAGATCAAGCATAAAGTCGCAATGAAATCTTTTAGCACCTTTCACAAGCTGCCCCTAACCTGGCTTTTCAACTTTGTTTCCAATCACAGCACGGACATACATAGACACAGCTGCCAACATAACATACTACTCATGCTCCCCTAAACTTGTCATTATGTATTCTTCATATTGCTATGTGTTTGTGCACATTACTATTTCTTTTTTCAGTGATAGCCTCCATCGCCACCACTCTGTTACTGATTCCCTGTTTATTTATCACCCACCTCTCATGGGTGGTCCGTTTCCCCATCCAAAGTTGATGGCTAGGGGAGGAGGAGATTGTTCTGTACCCTATGGGAACCCCAGCAGAGTGAGCATGGACACCATCTGAGAGCAGAGACATTCTCTGGTCCTAGGTCCCTGATTTCTAGGGTCTCCTTCGAAGAAGCAATGCTGATAAGGACACCAGGTAAGACAATGAGGATATAGAACTATGGAATCTGTCACATACCATGGTCTTGAACTAGGGTCTGCAGCATAAGCAACAGGTCAAGGGTCCCCGTGAGATTTCCCCTCTTCTCAGGTCTAGCTGAACTAAGCAGTTTCTCCCATATTTACTAACCTAACAGTTTCTATTTACATCACCTTAATGATGCCTTCCCCTGATCCTTACAAAGACTCTCCCTTCTAGAAATATTTCCCACTCGGCAGTCACCAACATTGACAAAAATGCCCACAAAAGCTTCAGAAGGCTTCGCTCAAAGATCATATCTACCTGCTTCCAGAACTGACTCTTCTTTACTGTGTATTCATAACACTTTGTACTTCTCTCTGTCTCAGGATTTATCATAATATATGTAATAATTTGTTCATGTGCCTGTCTCTGCCAAGCTTGTGATCTGTGTGAGGGCATGAGCCATATCTTATAATAACTACACAGCTCCAGACAGACTGAAATTTTGTCTGTTCCCAGAATTCACCAAGCTTCTCTCTGTCCTGAGGACTTGGTTCTTGCTGATGCTTCTTCCTGAGATAGCTCCAGCTTCAACTCCCATTTTCTGAGAGCTGGATTAATCTATTCATAGGGGTTCCAGCTTAAATGCAATGTCCTCAGAGAGATCACCACTCCTGTCCCACCACCCCCCTGCCCTGCCCCAATAATCTCCCTCACCTCAGTCTTTATTTTATTCCTACCATTTATCACTAGTCAACATTTTCTTTATAGGTTTGCTTATGTATATACTATCTATCCTACCTATAATATAGAAGTCAAGGGTATCTGTCTTATTCATCTGTGTCCCCAGGGGTTAGCTGCTTCAAAACTACTGTTGAGTGCATTATATTTTCTGTGCTTACTTATATCTACAATTCTTTTACAAAACTAAATTCATACCATATATATTCTGCTTCATTCATCTATTATTATTTCTTAAGCTTATCCTAATGTTAGCTGTTCTTGAGAACAAAATGCCTACCTACTCCTTGGTGTGAATGTAGAAGACCTAATCACCAAATGCCACAGGCTTTCCCAGCCATACCCCATTGATACTTGGCCTTTGGTGCCGTAAAATGCCTTTCTTCTGTGGCCTCCTCCACTCACATGGCAATAAATTCCTTCTGTAGCTAGGGGTCTGATTACTTCCTTCACTCTGTGATTGTACAGGTTTTATTTTGTCCATTTGGACTAGTCTCTCCCTTTGCAATTTCACTCTCATCAATGGCCCCATACCAGCTTTTCCCCAAGCTGCCTTCCCACATTTCCAAGTAGATGCTCTTCTGGCACGTCCAGTTCAACATGTCCACAATTGGATTCGAAATATGTCCTCTCCCAATTCAGTTCCTTTTCCTGAACCCTCAATGTATGTTCCATTAATAGAACCACCACCCTTTCAGTCATTTGGCTCAAGCATTTTGATTGACTCTCCTCATTCACACGTTTGCTGAATCCTATTTCTTGTTTTGCATAATGAATATAATTTTGTTGCTTTTCTTTGATCATATGTCATATGTGTTCAGTGTAAGATTTCAAACATAAAGGACAGTAAAATGAAGAAAGTAAAAATCACATTAAAGTTCATCTTACTACAATGTTAATTTTGGATACGTTGGAGGCCATTCTTTTATGAATCTTTCATTTCATATAGAAAAATAGATGATAGATCAATAGATGATACATAAGTATAATGCACATAAATAGGATAATGTACTAATTAAATATTTAAGAATAAAAACAACAAAAGGGTTACAAAAATTTGGCTTAAATTTATTTAATGAACAACTTCAGCTCCCAAACTTGTCAGTGTAACCTCTGTGAAGATATGTATAACCTCATGTAGAGAAATGAAACATGTTTGTGTTTTAGGCCTTTTGTGAACTTGAGGTTTGGATCAAATGGTGATGTGATAAACTCTGGAATTGCAGCCTTATTTTATTCATCTTTCTGTGTCCCATAGAGACTCTCATGGAACATGTAGAACTATTTTTTGTTCTATGAGTGATCAGTGGCACCAATAAATTTCTTTTAATGCCCTCTAGGTACAAGCCGATGCTAACTATGGGAGGTCTACACAGATGAATAAGACATTGCCCTTGTTTTTGAAAAAGTTTATATCCATGTTTTGTTTTTTTTTTTAATAATGCTACTATAACCTTCATGTACTTTGGTCCCCACCACCCATCTTCATGCCAGTGAAGGGCTCGTTTTGGTTCTTTATGAGTTTTGTGTAGAACCTGGTATCCCCAGCCTTGCTCCCAATGTGAACTTTGAAATACGAGAGGGATGCAAACAAGAAAGGAGATCTGAGAGGGCTGATTTGAAAGGAATGAAAGTTGTTTGTTTTCTGAAACATGTTTTGTAGGTTGGTGGCTCTTGATCACTGTGGGCTGGCCACTGTAAGATCCTTCAAACATTGCAAGAGCTCATCTTGCACCTGTAATGATTTTGGCTATACTCTGCTGCCTTCTTTTCAAAGGATGCAGCTATTCTGGAGAGGCTTCTGCCTGAACCCAGCCATTCTTCTATGCTTAACATGGTGGGACATTATTCATATGAAAGCGCCATGGAAGACTTAAAAGCACTGCATGGACCTTCAGAATAATCGAAAGTGTATTCCTAGCAGATGTCCAGGGTAGAAGGGGCTCAGTAGTCACTTGTGAGGGGGCATTGAGCTTTATTTTTACAGATTCACTGGGCTGAAGGGAAGAATACTTGGTGTTGTCACATTGTAGAAATCTTGATGAGAGCAAAATCATCTTGGAAGAAAGACATATTTTGTCTACACTTGAAGATTATAATCTCTATCATTAACTCTTTGCAAATGCTTTTCAAAAAGTTTAAAATTGCATTCAAGCAATACATGGCATAAAAGTCTTAGAGAAAATGCTAGTTTGGGGACCATGCCAGTCATTTTTGAGAGCAGATGTCCAGCACTTCGCTTTGGGGAAGCAGCCCATTAAACTGCACGCTGCTGAATCAGTCGTGACAAAAAAATTCATCTAGCCCAGTTTATGCTGGCTTGAGAGTCAGCAGCATGAGTGGCAATGGCTGGTATTTCTGGCTCTGCCGTTGCTTCTCCTTTAGAGACTGTTGAGTCAGAGCTGACTTAGCTCACAGACATCTCTGGTTCTGCTGCACATACATGCTTCTTCGCAGACTGAGCACTGGTGATTTGTGCTTTAAAATTAAATTGCACACCTACCTGCACAGATGTAAATTTGGCACCAAGTAAAATAAGCTTACCCTCAAATCTTTGTGTTCTGTGTTCTTCCATAGAAGACTAAACATCCAGGCACTGATCCATTTATTATACAGAATATGGCATCTCTGGGGATGACAGCCACATTCATCAAAGCTCCAGTCCCTTGAAAGGAATAATGTTCAGGAAATATCTGAGAAGCTATCACAGAGTTCATCCTTGCCTTATGGCTTTCCTAAAACTTAATAAAAACCCTCTTTTCAATCAGAATCTTCCAAAGAATATAGACCTCATTTTTCCAACTTCTTGGAGAAGCCAGGATAAACAATTATAATTTCTATTTTTTAGCTTTGTGTGCCTCAAAAATGCTCTTTCACTTAGTATCGTGCTGTTGACTTCCTTTCAGATGTTACCCACACAGGGTTTTACTCAGGATAGATTCTGTTCTTTATTTGTACTTTGAGTCACATACCTTTGTTACACCTAAGCTTGTAGGGATGTTAGATCTTACCTCTTTGAAAGCTGAGGAATAAAAACTGGGAGAAGAGAAGGGACAGGTTGTCCTAGCTGTACTCCAGTGAGTGGCAAATTTGAGACCAAAATGACCTGTTATAAGAGCAAAATACAAACAAAACATAAAATACAAAAAAGTTAAACATGTTTGGTTTTCTGCTAATGACATATAACATCTATAATATCTTTAAAATAATTTTTACCTGCCCAACATTTTAGAGTTTATACAACTTCACATCAGCTGTTTGTTTCCATCCTCACAACCGCTCTGAAGGCAAGTATTTTTTTCTCTTCAGTCCAATGAGGAAATGAACACTCATGCCTTTGGGTCAAAACAGAGGTTCAAGACCAAAGGTTAAGATCCCCAAGCAGGAATTTATTATGAAACGACTGTTCCATCAGCGAACAGCAGTGAGCACAAACCAACTTAAAAATCTGAAGACATCTCCCTTTTCCATTGGTCAGAAAATTTCCCAACTTAGCTTTGACTGGCAAAATGGTTCTGCTGTCCGGGAAAGTGGGTCCAAAGCCACTTTCATAAGATGACAACATCTACCAGCATAATCGAGATGGAATTAAATTACCACTCTATTTTGTTGTGCCTGAACTGCTTTGCTGCCAACAGCTTCCACCTTTAAGGAATATTAGAGTCATCCGAAAGCCTCTTCCCAGAGAGAGATGTGCACTGTGCGTGTCTGTTCAAAGAATGCGGTTGCTTTGGTTTCTGCGGTACTGGGATTCATTATGTCAGAGTGTTTTCTTTTGATTCTCTTTTTTTCTATATTCAATGGGGCTGGGAAAAATAAAACTCATTTTTCGTCCTTCCCACACTGAAACCCACATTTTCTAAGACAATTAAGATAATGAAAGACACAGTGACAGGAAAAACATGGGGTCTCTTACAGAAGACATTTTGAGTTTCCCTGACACAGACTTCTCCTTTCCCTTCCCTTCCCATCTACTCCTCTTTCATACAAGCCCTTGAGGTCACTGGGGACAAGTCTGCAGCAAGTGAAAGTGAAACTGAAACAGTAAGCCTTCCCTTCTCTTCTTTCTGACTTCTTCATTTGCATAAATTAAAACCTATTCTAAACTGGCTTCTTTTTTTTGGCATGAAAATAAGTTCTTCAAGTGCTTGTTAAATGCCCAGTCACCAAATCTTGGCTTCTGCTTCCTTAACTTTTTGTCCCTCAAATTCCCATGGATAGCTCTTGTCAGACTGATAAAATTTTTTTCTGTAAAACCTGAATTGGTAACCTTGGAAAGTCTGAATCACATCCAAAAGGAATTCATTACTGAGTGGGGTGACTTTGACTTTCATGAAAATGAATGCTCTGAAACCATCAGCTTTGGAAAATAATTCATTACTTTTTTTTTTTTTTTTGGTGGTTGGGTGGATAAAGTGACTTTCATAAAAGCACCTCTTGTATGAGTATCCCGCATGACCTATCTCTTGTGAAAAAAAATGTTAGGACAGTCCGCTATTTGGAAACATTGTACGTGCAAGCTTTCATGCTGACTTTCAGTGAGAACAAGATGAATCATGAATACTTAAAATTTTTTTCCCCATGGTTCTGTTTAAATCCTAGCTTAATTGTTTCAAAAGGAGGCACCTGGGCTAGAGTATATGCAGTATGAGTTTGGAAGTTGGAGCTTCCAAGAATTGTCCAGTTTAGTGGCTAGCAGGAATGTAGCTCCATGGAATTTTCTTTCCTTTTCTTTTTTAAAATAGTTTATTTATTTATTTTTAGAGAGAGAGGAAAGGAGGGAGAAGGGGAGGGAGAAACATCAATGTGTGGTTGCCTCTCATGCACTCCCAAATGGGGATCTGGCTTGCAACCCAGACATGTGCCCTGATTGGGAATTGAACCCTCAACTTTTTGGTCTGCAGGCCGGCACTCAATCCACTAAGCCATACCAGCCAGGGCAGCTCCATGGAATTTTCATCTCAGTCTCTCCTTTCTTTGTTTCGGAAAATACTTCCACATCTCTCTTTCTCTCAAGGCAAAAAATATTTACCACTACCCCAGCATGTTGAAGGTTAATAAAAGTTATAAAATTGTCCTTAATTTTTAAGAATTATACAGAAAAGAACAGAATATAAGGCTTATTCATTTAACACCCAGATCAAAAAACTATAATATTTTATTCCATTTGCTTCAGATATTTTAATATTAAATATATGAATAAAACAGGGATGAAATGAAAATCTTCTTTGCACACCTACTCAATTGTATTCCTCTTTTTTCCTTCCCAGAGGCACACACTTTAATAAATTTGGGATATATTCTTCCAGTGTTTTTATCTTACTACGTATCTTTAAACATTATGTCATAGTTGAGGCAAAAAATTCTAATTGCCCACCTAATTGCTGTTATTCCCTTTTTGCATTCTGTCTGAACACTGATCCTTTTGAGGAAGCAGAGGCCCAGGAAGTCCATTCATTCCCCCCTCCCCAGGCTCTGTTGCAGCTAAAGAGTACAGGGGTGGGTAGAAAGGATGTGATCTAGTTTTGGTCAAGGAGCTATAAACAGAAGTTTAAAAGGTGGGGCTGCTAGGAAAACCATTGTTTTCTTGGTAAAAAGGGATATATTGAGACTCATCTTTTATGGTCCCTCTCTTTGGATCTGAAGCATGGATGCAATGTGTGATGCCCACGCTGTTGTCTTACAATCCTGAGGACTAAAGAAAAGAAGATAGAATGAGCCATGAGCCTTGAGGGAGGGGACCCTAGTTTGCAATTTGAGCCCAACTGAAAATAAATTTTGGGGTCTCCCAGAAAATGTAGACTAATTAACATATTTACATATGTTATGTACCCCTGTGCCCTTCTTGACCATCAGACGTGGTCAAGGGTATAAATGAATGTCCACTCCTTCCCTTTGTGGGACCTGACAGATGGCATCTTGGAGACACTTTCATTTGGATCACCTTCGGTTGCACTCAGAACAAAATTATAAAGCCCTACTTGGTTAAGCCATTGTTGTTACAGTTCTTCAAATACAGCCAAACAAAATCCTAACTGGTAATATCTTATTTTGTGTGCTTTTAAGATTTTTATAGAAATGGTGCTATGCTAACAAATTGTTCTACAACTTGCTTTTTTCACTCAATACTATGTTTTATCTCAATCCACTTTGACACATATCTAGCTCATTTACTTTTAATTTTTTCCCATCCATTTCTCATTTTTAATTTTATTTGTATTACAGTTGACATCCAATATTATATTAGTTTTAGATGTACAATATAGTGATTAGACACTTATATACCTTACAAAGTGATCACCTCTGTAAGTCTAGTACCCATCTGACACCATACATAGTTATTACAATACCACTGACTATATTCCTTATGTTGTATTTTATATCCTCATGACCATTAATTTCTTTTTAATGAGTATTTTGATTGTGTGTTACATTTCACCATTATCAAAAGGAATTGTTCTTCATATCCCAGCAGACTCACAAGCACAAGAGTTTATCTAGAATAGATGCTATTTGTGTCCTCTGATGGATCTTTTTGAAAATTTTAATTTGGGTCTAAGTGGCTCTTTTTAAATGGAATTGTTTATGAATTTAGAGGCAGGTGGTTAAGGCATCTCCAAGACTCTGTAAAACATAGAGTGATGCATTTATTTTCTCCCCATATTTGTTAGGCTTCTGATAAAAATAGAAACTAAAATATGACAAAAAAATCCAGAAACATCAATAATTGAGTAAGAAAGATTTTGATTTCCACCTGCTCAGTGACAGTCCTCTCTGCTACTCTCCTTTTGGCATAAAAGTCAACACCAGGTTTTTCAACTGTGGCACTATAGATATTTGAAGGGGGATCACTTTTGTTGTGGGGCCTGTGCTATGAATCACTGGGTGTGTGGCAGCCTCTCTGGCCATTACCCACTGGCCTCTACCTAGGTACCATTAAAACTCCTCCCCAGTTATGATAACCAAAAATGACTCTAGGCATTGCCAAAGGTCTAGAGTGCGGTGGGGGGAAAATCACCCCTGGTTGTGAACTATTGCTCTACAGTAGCTAATCTTGTAGTATTTAGGGTCAATATAAATAAAGAACCAATGAAAGTAATTGTGACTCATGCAGTTTTTTTTAAGGGCCATTTTAAGCCCATTTAAGAAGGCTACTGTTGTACTTGGTTTGAGTAAACCTATATTTCCAACCCTTAAGTCATACAAAATTAATTTAGGATATTTCTAACACCTTTATAAAATAAAATAAAAATATGAGAAATAATAATAATTGCACTTATTTTGTGCTTGAAATTTTCCTAATTATGATACATATGCTTACCTGTTTAATCTTCACAAACTATTTATGATATAGGTACTATTTTATATCCATTTTACAAATGAGAAAACTGAGGCCCAAGAAGGTTAAGACTTACTCTTCATATAGATTCTCTTAATTCTCACAACAAGCCTTTAAGGTACATGCAATTACCATCATTTTATAGATGAATGAATTGAAACTCATATTAAGAAACCTATCAAGAATCCTATAGTATTAAACTGTGAGGTTATATTTAATGTGGTTATACCCACAAACATGACACCAATTAGAACTGATATCTACTATCAAAGCTATTTAACATTAAAGATATGGATCTCTTCAAGAGAATTGAATCTTTTATAAATAAATTAGATTATAATTAATTATAGAAGATTATATTCAGGTCTCAGTTAAAAATTTTCAACTTTCTTCTTTTTTCTTTTTTTTCTTCCTTAACTCTCACATTCTTTCCAGTAAGGATTTAGGTAGGATCACTAAGTAGATGTATAAAGCTAACTAGACATCATAAAATATGTTTTAGGAACATGATGTGGATTCCGAAATGATGATTAAAAACAGCAGAACTTATATATGATTATGGAAAGACTTTAAGTGATAATTTTTCTGCCTCATAACCAGTATGAAAAAGGAAACCTGGTCAATTATACAATTTCATGGGCTCACTGGAAAGAAAAGAAAGGAAGGAAGAAAGAAAGGAAGAAAGGAAGAAAGAAAGAAAGAAAGAAAGAAAGAAAGAAAGAAAGAAAGAAAGAAAGAAAGAAAGAGAAAGAAAGAATGAAAAAGAAAGAGGAAGAGAGAAAGGAAGGAAGGAAGGAAGGAAGGAAGGAAGGAAGGAAGGAAGGAAGGAAGGAAGGAAGGAAGGAAGAAAAAAATGCCACTATTTTTGATACTAAGATCAGATTAGAATTTCTCTCATTGTACTTAAACAAAATTACACTGTACATAGAGTATTGAACAGTATCCTTAGTAGTTTTCGAACAGATTTTTTGATGACAAGACTGGGTGAATTTTATGTCCAGTTCAGGGAAAGCATGATTATCAATTGTCAATTGTCTTTTTTATGTTATTTGTAATTTTATTCTCTCACAAATACTTCTAAAGTCATTAAAATATCAAATTAAACAAGATTTTCACACATTTCCCTGAACTTAAGGGAATTATTTATGATTCATTGTGATCTCCATCAATCTCCATTTGACGCTGCCTTTATATGCCTTTAGACAAATTTACTTACTTTTTAACGTACTTTCTTTTTTAGGATTTTGAAAATTCCTGATTGTGCCAGTTCTCCTGGGATGGATGTATTGAGTCACTGTAGGGTCACTGTGGTTTCTGCTACTAAATAGCGATTTACGTAACTTATTTCCCCAGCCTGCTCAGTTGCTTATATTCTGTAAGGCTCAGAGCACTTTATAAATTAATAATTTTAAAAAAGCCTACAATAATAGTTGTAAAACCAGCCAAAACCACAGTGGGGAGATTTCACTTTCTGTTCCAAATTGCTAGCACAGGTCTATTAGCAACCAGAACAATGGTAAGGATTATAATGGTTTTTCCTGCATTACATCTTTAAAAGAAGATTCAGAAGGGTAGGTTGAGGTGAAAATAGCTGAAACTTCTAGTTCTTATTATAATTCAGAAAGTACTGATATTTATTATTATTATTATTAACACTATTATTATCATTACAAATAGTGAAAGTAGGGATGCATTAATAAAGTCTGCCCCAGGGGCAGCCTGAAGCTATATTCCAGCAAGTAACTCTGCTTCAGTATTATGAGAATTTTTATCCATCATCAATAAAAAATGAGCAGAGCAGTTATTATGGCAGTTGCCACAGTCAAGACTGCTTCTGCTATTACATCTCTTAGTAAAAGGGCGATACACTCTCCATTATACGATGTCAACTCATCCACCTTTCTGACATTAAAATATAATGTACAATCTTTACATGGATTCTTCTCCAGTGAAGTCACATTTCCATGAACTTAGGGCAAGGACACAATGGGGCTTAATTAACTGTGGGCGAAAAGTAAAGTAAATTACAATTTTTTTATAAACCAATAGCAGCACTAAGCTGCCTCCATTTCTTCTCCGCAGAGAAATGAAGTTGAAATAAATTTGATAAAATAAATATTTTACAGAGCAGGCCTATGCTCACCAGTGGTGGAATTATGCCAGACCAATATCCTTGATGCTCCACTGGGCACGTTCTCTGGAACACAAAAGCAGCAGATACTTTTTTTCCCACGTTCTTCAGTACTGCAGATATGAACAAGCAGGCTGCACAAACTGGCTGCTGCAGCGCCTTCTCACAAGCATGGCAATTGCGGTTGGGTTCTCAGAAGATCAAAGTCCCCATCCTTATATGCTGACTCTTTTCTCCCCCTAAACCCTATTTTTTTTTTTTATTTTTTGCTTTTTAAAGAAAATAAAAACAGAAAAAAACTAACTACTTTTGTTTATAGTCATTAAAAGGACATAGAAGCTTCATGGTCACTCACTAACAAGTATGTGTGGGGAAGTTCCAAAAGCCCAAGATTTGGAAAGGAAGACCCCAGTTCAAGTCCAGCCTCTGCCCCTACTTAGATGTGTTACTTTGGGAAAAAGTCTTTCTTACTTTTTAGAAGACAGTTTCAAGGATTTTGGGTCAGTTCAAAATAATTTGCACATCTTTGGGAACTATGCCTGTCTTTTCTGCATACTCCTTACTCAGCTAATTGGACCTTACCCATCAGATTTTCTTCCCCAGTAGGGCTGATAAAAGGCAAACTGTGGAAAGCTTCCTGGTACTGTGTGGGTAAAGGAGCAGAAAAGACTAACCTGCAGGGAGAAAATAATGTAGCAGAGAGGAAAAGAAGAGCAAACACAGGAAAGGGAGACTGCGTCCTAGTGCATTCTTGAGCCGTCCTAGGGAAGGAGGATGTGATCCCATCCTACCTAGAATTTGAAATCCTACCTGAGATTTGGCTGCACATCTACTTTGCTCTGGTTTGTGAGACACCCTGTGTGATAATGCTGGAGTTCTTTCTATTGTTTTCCTAGATTCTGTGGGTCTTTGTTACCTGCAGTCATGAGTCCTAAGACACTCTGGTGCCTTGGTTTTTTGTTTTCTATCACAGAACTAGAATTCCTGACCCACTATCATCATGGGCTCATTGTGAGGGGAAATTGAGTTGATAGACAATGACATTCTTTGTTGTTAATCATTGACAAGCTCGTTCATTTAGTCAACAAATGTTTAAAGGGCATCTATTATGTGCCTGACACTGACCTAGATGTGAGCATAGGGCACTGAGGGGAAAAAAATGTTCTGGGGAGGGAAACAGAAATTAAAAATGTAAAAAGCAAGTAAATATATTGTATGGTACATTGAAAGGAAGTAAAAATGTAATGATGACAGGGGTGATGGAAGTGAGGGGGGTGTTATTTTAGGTAGACTGGTTAGAGAAAGCCTCAATAATGCAATAACAGCTAAGACATGAGAGAAATTAGGGAATGAGTTAGGACAAACCTGGAGAACAGCATTCCAGCAGAGAGAAAGGAAATTCAGAAGCCCCGAGGGAGAAGTGGACTTGTTATGCTTGAGGAAGAGAAAGAAGATCAGAGTGACACAGTACAAAATGAGATTCTGTTATGGCTGCTGTGCTCTGGTAAAGATTTTTAATTCTACTCTGAATGAGATGGGAAGCTATGGGAGGCTTTTGAGCAGAGACATGACATGATTTGACTTTCGTTGTAAAAAAAAAAAAAATGGGATGATGTGTTAGGATTAGACATTAGAGGGGAAAGGTAAAGCAAAGAAACCTAGTAGTCTGGATAAGAATGGTGGCTATAGAGGGATAGGGAAATGCCAGATTCTCATTTCATTTGAAGGCAGAAGCCATGGGGCTCCTGATGGCTTAGAGACAGATTTGAGAGAACAGTAGTAAAGGAAGAGTAAAGATTTTATCCAAATAGAAAGATGGAGTTGTCATTTATAAGATGGGAGAAGATTACAGGATCACAAGTTATTTAAGTAGGGAAAATAAGGTTTCATTTTGGATGTGGTAAATTTCAAACAACTATTAGACATCCATGCAGAAACATAAAGTAAGAATTTGGATACGTGAGTTTGGAGGTTAAGAGAAAGCTCTAGACTGGAAATCTGGTTTATATTCCTGCCTCCTTTCCCACAACCACTTTTCACCACCGAAGGAGCACCTCCGCATGGGCCTGCTAGAAGCTTAATAGTTTCAGTCAGTGGGATTAAGAATTAAGGAGATTACAGATGGCATGATTCTTTAAGATCAAAGTGTTTAGAAGGGAAGCAAGAGAATTATTTAAAGCCCTGATTGACTTTTTTGGCTTTCTGTAAATTAGTTCAACATATCTTTTATCTTTGAACAAAATAGTATCAGCAGCAAAACATCTTCTATCTATAAATATATGTATTTGGAACACTTGGAACTTCTGAGTCAGAAAACAAATCTAGAGATCATATCTGATAATAATTAACAAATTATTCTTGACACATGAATTATTGGATGAGCATAACAGTCACTGAACATTTACCAAGCACTGATTTTGTGCTGCTGAGTACAGCCTAGCAGGGTTAAGACTAATACAATTCAGTCCTTGCCTTCAAGGGGCTTATAGCAGAGAGTCTGAAATTTGGCATATTTCCAAGGCCAACTCACAGCAAATGTTAAATTTGCAAAGTCTTTGTTCCTTTTACACCATCATATTCAGAATTTAAGCTATAGCATATTCACTTTACAAACCAATATTTAGATCAGAGAGATGGTGTAACAGGGTACACTCTGAATATATATGAAAACAAAAATAAGCTATATTTGAGATATGGAACACAGTTGAAAAGCATAAGGCAATGTAGTTTGGTGTAAAGAGCACCAAAATAGAGCCAACTCTTATCTTACTTAGCATGTCATTTATCAACTATGTCATAAATGATAAATACTATCATCTATATGGAAATCCTTCAATGCCTCATTGATGCAAGAGAACAGTTATCCTGCACCAAAGTCTTTAGAAATTTCTATCTCCAATTATTCAAACCGTCTTTATTGCTTTACATAGCTTAGTTTTTTCTTTAATCCTTATTTTAGTGGAGTTTTCCTACCCAACTCTAAGATATTGTAATGTTATCACACAGGATACTATCACACATTGCACTCATGAGCCCAGTAAATATTAATTGGATACCTACTGTGCTCCATAATGGTGACAGAAAGAATAATCAGGGAGGAGAAACCACATAAACATAATACTCTACAGAAATTGCAAATGCGGGTATTTGCATGAGATATTATGAGAATCCAGAAAAGGCACTTATCAACCCAAGGGGGTTGATGATATCTTGCTTAGGGAGCCTTAGAGGACAAGTGGGAGTTCGTCAGTCCAAGAGACAAGAAGGCCTTGGTAGGAAGAAAGATCATTCCTATTAGATGGAGCAATAAGAAACGAGTCAACTGCCTGAGATTAAGTGCTGTTAGAATATAAATTTCAAGACAGGGGGTCATGAGAGTTGCAACTGGAAGGATAAGTTATTGTCAGATCATGGCAGGGGGTCTGATGTCTAAACTTAATTTTTTCTTAAGACAACTCAAATCCTCCTTTATTAGGGGGAGTGGGAGGGGAGTTGGGGGAGTGAGCAGAGCATATTAAAGAACTAAGAACTAAATAAATGACTTTATACAACTATAGAGGTTTCCTCTTTTATGTTTTTCTGATGCCTGGGGAGAAATTGTGCACAAAGTAGGAAAATTAATATTATGAAAACTAATCACTTAGGATATTGCTTGTTGTATTTAAAAGTCATCAGAAATAGTGATACATGCGACAAGCATCTTTTAAATGATTAGTATAAGTTACAAAAAAAAGGCATAAATATTAAGTCACTGACCTCTGGGTCCCTTATGACAGTTGTAAAATTCTGTAGTTATAACCCTGTTTTTTGTCTGTTGTGTGTGGCATTACCAGAGGGGAAGTATCTCTAAAGAAGGAATTAAGAACTCAGTCTCAGCTCATGTTGCAACATCTCTCTGTTCTTAGAGATCATTTCAGAGCAAATAATGATGCTATTTACCAAAGGTTTCTCAGAAATGATTTCAAATTTCAAGCAAGTACATTATAGGAACTCACAAGATTTGCCAAATAGAAGCTTATCAAAAAGATGCAAATGATGTAAAAATATTAAATATATATACATAAGCCATACCTCATTATCTCATTAGTGCTTTTGATGATGTGTGTCTGATTCTATGACTAAAAATGTATCCACTAAAATACATATTTTTGATCTGGTACATTTTCATTTTAAAAAGCATTCCCCAAATCTTATAATTACTGAGACTGCTGACCAGTGCTATTTGAAAACTCTTTGTAGTCCAGGTTACTTATCATCATGTTGGATAAAAATAGTCGAATGACATCTGCTCCCTTTTAAGAAATAGAGTTCCTGGCTTCCTCTAACCTAATTAACTGGTTAGAGTAGCCATCCATAAAAACAGAAGCTAGCACTTCAGGGTCCATTAGCATTGCCCCATGAAGCTGTTCTCCTTAGCTGGCTGATTTCTCTTTCTCTAAGTCTGAGGATCCTGATTCTGAAATGGTAGGCCCCATTCAAGTTCCCTTTTACCTTTAATTCTATAAGTGGTTAGATTAGGTTGCTAATGAGGTTAAATGAGTTATTCCTAGGCAGGTTTTTGTTATTGTTGTGTTCTTTCTAGTGGTCCATCAAAATTAAGATGACAGTCAGTTGCAGTTTCTATATCTATGTTGTCTTCTAGAAAGCATATTCTAATTTTTTAAAAAATCAAACACTGAATTGTTTTTAACAGGACAGAGGTTATTTATTTATTTATTTATTTATTTATTTATTTATTTATTTATTTAACATTCATCGTGCCATGTGAACTCCTAGGGAATGGGGTCTGGCAGGCAGCTAAAGCTCCTTTCCATTGGTTCTCACAAAATGTGCCTCTCTGGGTGGAACAGGCTGATGCTTCAGTTGAACCCAGGTATTTTTCTCTTTGGCTTCCTTCTTTTTCTAATCATTTTCCTTCACGTGTTTCAGGAAGCGAACTTGGGTCTTAGAGTGCTGAATATGCTCAATACATACATTACTTCTGTTGGCAAGAATCATGCCCTTAACTTGTTCATTTACAATGATGCCTACCACATGCTAGGGGACAGTGTAGACTCTTCTAGTTTTGTGGGGCATTCCTTTTTGAACAGTGCTCAATCCCTTGATGTCTAATATCACCTTTCTTGTAGATGCACATGTATGTGGCCGAAGGAACAACTTTATATTTTCTAAAAGGCCTACAGAACATATAGTAGGTGCCTCTCCTCTTTCCCTTTGTTAGTCATTTTGCAAATTAATGGAAGATGAAGGTTCCGGCTGAAAATAAGTCAAACACAGAACTTTAAATATTTACTTTATAGACTATTAGTTCTCAAAAATATATATTGCTTGAAAAGAAAAGAAAGGGAGTCTCCAAGGTTAACACTTGTGTGTTGCATGAATGGCTCACTCGAGAAGACCATCCGAGACTTCTAGCAGTAAGTAAATTGTTTCTCAAGTTTATATGATCAAGGAAAGTTTGTTTGTTTCTTCCTCATAAACTATATTAACAATTCCATGGAATTCCACAGTTTTGAAGATGAGCAAATTTTGGAGTCCATAGTGTTCAAAATGTATTCATTTTTTATATCTACAACAAATTCCATTTGTCAGATAATTTGAGGGTCATATATATTATTCCAAGGTCAGCTTGCTCCAGCTGCAGACTGTGAGTGGCAATAAGTTTCCTTTATTTTCATGCCAAATCATCTCATTGTTAAACAAAGAATTCTTGGTTAGTTACCCAATGATATTCTCCAATACTTTATCTGGAGGCATAACATATTTCCTACCAGATTTGGAGTGAGAGCATATGTATAATTTTCAATCTAATAACTAATTTCCAAACACAAGCAAAATGGAGCAGAGCTTACATTTTTACCACATGAACAGTTCCAGAATTATAGCAGTAAGAGATAAAATATAATATTAGGCATTGCAAATGTCATAATGAGGTTCACCAAGGTAAATTCCTGCAGAGATAAGAAATAGAATTAAAAAGCAAAGTGGTAAGCAAGACTGAATCTATGTGTCTAGATTCAGTTGTAGTAGCTACTGATAGGAAACTGAAAAAATTCTAGATAGTATTATGACCAAGACTAGAATTCTTATCAGAAAATAGGGACCAGAGTAAAGTTCTTCTGCTCATGAAAAAATAAAGCTGGAGAAATTAAAACAAAAGAAAAAACTTGCTGACTTGCTACCTGGAACTATGGCATTATATTAATGAGGGAAGGCAATGATATAATCTCAAATGAAAAAAATAGTTTGTTTTTACCAAAGGAGGATCTATAAAACAAAAATATACATAAATTATGCAGGGCCAAGGAGGGACAAAACACACTGAAGTGCAGGCTTTGAAAGTGAAAAATATAGTCATTGAAATTAAAAAATAACAACACAGATTATGTGAAACAATTCTAAAGATGGTTTTTAAACCACCTAAACAATTCTAAACACTGTAAGAAAAAGAGAGAGAATTAATGAATTAGATGATTATAGTGAGGAATTCACAAAGAGAAAAATAAATTCCTAAAGAACAAAGAAAAGCAGCTAAGCATTATGGATGACTAATTTGAGAATCTCCAGAATAAAAGAATAGAAGAAAGGGTAAAGAAACAGTATCTGAACAGATATAACTAAATTGTCCAAAAGAGAAGAGAGATAAAATGTTCATAGCAAATTATCAAATTTTGAGAAGTGTGCAAAAAACCCCATGAAGCTAAAACTAAAACTTTGAAGATATTAAAAACAATCCAAAAGCTGAAGGTAAAACATTATCTGCAGAAAAATGGCACTTAAACTGTCAGGAGAGCTGTCTTTAGCAAAAAGAAAGCTCAGAAGATAATAGAGTTACTCATATACTTAAGATGCTGACAATACCTGTGACCCAGTTAAACTATAAGAGTAAAAGCAAAATAAAAACATTTTCAAATAAGAACACTAAAATTACTAACTACCACAGACTCTTAGCTTAAAAAAATTAGATTGTCATCAAGCAAAGAAGTGAACTCAGAAATTGATCAACTATGTCACTCAGTTTAATTATTCATTGATTGCATAACAACTCACTGTTTTATATATTTTTTAGATCTGTAAAATATAACTAATTGAAAATAGTGAGATGGTAAGTTGAAATTATTAATGTATATTTGTAGTATGATAGGTTCTGTGTTATGTATGAGGAAAGGGAATGAAAGTTGCATATCCGTAGAATTTGTTGGAAAATAAAATTAACTATATTTATATATTTTTTAAAAATCCAGAGTATCTAGTAAATAATAATACAATTTAGAGTTTCTAAGCCTGTAGACAAAAATAAAATGGACTTTTTACTAATTCAGAAGAAAACAGGAGAAAACAGGAGCAAAGGAAGAGGATGTAAACAGAAAACACAAAATAAGGCTATAGAAGAAAAACTAAATAGATCAATAAATACAATAAATGTAATAGGTTTAACATTTAATAAAGCTAACACTAAACAAAAGGCTGTGATTTATAAAATTAGGTTTGGAAAATAAAGTCCATCTGAGACAAAACTACTCTTAGAAATTATAACTATCTGTATGGGAATGGGTATCTTTTAAATTATAAATTTATATAGTAGTATAGTATATATAATTCACATTATATATAAAATGGTATATATTACATATACTATACTACTTATATAATCTATAATTTATGATATATATTCTATATATGTGTGCACACACACACACACACATGCACACACACCATATTTTGTCTTCCTACCACTGTTTTTCTTTTCTTATCCTTATGTTTTGGGCATTTATTAATCTTCATATATATAACTCTAATTCATTCATTTAAACTTCTGGACTTACTATTTGCAGACAATTGTTTGATATTTGTAACTACAATTACTACAATTTATTTACCCATTCTCTTTTGGAAAGCTTTTTAGGTTATTTCCAATTGTTAAACAATGCTATAATTCACAGGTATATATCATTTTGTGCATTTTTAAAGATTTTCCTAGATAATACACCCAAAGGGTCACACACTTCCTCAGTTGTGTTGGCTATTACCCAACTGCGAAAAAAATCACAGTTAGAGCACTGACAACCCTAACAATTTCGGAAATTCTAAATTTTGCAAGCTTTGTTTTTGTCAGTATTTGATATTGTCATGCTTCTTAAATTTTACCAACCCTATGTATGTAAAAATGTTCTTCATTTTTGTTTTGGTATTAATTGTGTATTTTCCCTTTAATACTAGTCAGGGTTAATACCTATTAATATGTTTATAGGTTTTTCCATATGTGAATTTTTTGTTCATGTTATTTTCCCATTTTTCTACTGTATTCTTTTAAAGTTGAACTGTTCTTCTTTTATTGGACTAAGTATTATTTAATTGTGATTTATCCTTTTTCTATTCTGCTAAATATTTTGTATTTGTTGGGTTTTTGAAGGTTGAACAAGGTTCACCTTGAGAACAGTCAGGTTCTAGAGTTTGTGTTTTGTTGGAAGAAAAGGAAAGAAAAATTTGGACTAATTTTGATTATAAATTAAATTTATTTAAAAGCTACTGATTTATTACACTTTTCTGTTGTTTTCTAAGTTTGTATATTTTTCTAGAACTATTTATACTTAGTCCAAGTTTTCATTTTTTTAACTTTTCTTTATGGAATTCTCTTTTGATTTTAAAAATGGATATTGTGTCTGTGGTTGTGTCCCTTTAGCTCATATTTTAAATTTCATTCCTCTTGATCACTGTTTTTGGAAGTGCGACAATTTTATTAGTTCATTAGAGGGTTATAGTTAGTTTTGTTGATCTTGTGTTTCTTTAACTCATTTTATATTAATTTTTTATTTTATTTTGGAAAATTTCCTGTCCCTAATTAAGATTTGTTCTTTGTTACTTTTGAGGTTCTTTAGTTGAAAGATCAACTAATTTATTTTCAAATATTCTTGTTCTTTTAATAAAGGCACTTAGAAGTATAAATTTATTATAATTGTAATCTT
The DNA here is from genome assembly GCF_987537825.1 of Furipterus horrens. Classification (NCBI taxonomy): domain Eukaryota; kingdom Metazoa; phylum Chordata; class Mammalia; order Chiroptera; family Furipteridae; genus Furipterus; species Furipterus horrens. The sequence continues at coordinate 152,656,043 of NW_028327175.1, read as the reverse complement.
AAATGTTATAGTTGTGTATTTAATTCTCATTTTACAACTCTAAATAATCTTAAATTTCTGTTTGAAATTTAGAAGTGACTTCTTAATTTTTAACTCTTCTAATTTTATCAATTTATTACTGAATTATTAAATTATTTTATTTTAGCCAGAGGCTATGGAATATATGAGCTCATTTTAGTAATGTTTCCTGTGTACATGAAATGAAAGTATACCTCCTAATTTTTTGGTGTGAAGTTCATTTCCTCTCTCTTTTTTCTACCTCCCTCCCTCTCTCTTTCTTTCCCTCCCTTTCTGTATTTGTATAGAGTATTCCCTCACTTACTGTGAGTATTACATTCTAGACCCCCCGTGATAGGTGAAAATCCGCGAAGTAGGAACCTTACATTTATTTTAGTATTTATATATATTTTAAGGCTTTATAAACCCTTCCCACACACTTATAAACCGTTCCCAGTCCCTTATTAACCTTTCGCATTCCCTTATTAACCTTTGCCACACTTTTATAAACACTACTTATGTTCTTAAACATATTCTACACTCTTAAACCTGTGAAACTTTAACAACATACGTATACAGTACCGCAAAATCCCGCGATATAGCAAAAAATCCGCAATAAATTATTAAATATAATATTTTTAAAAATCCTGCGATATAGTGAGGCCACAATAAATGAACCACGATATAGAGAGGGACTACTGTATAGTGTTTCATTCAAAACATCTATATCCTAATTGCTTTTGGCACTTGGCTTATGGAGTTTCTTACAGTCTTGAGTAAAAATATCCCATCATGATTGTTAGTTTGTAAAACTTAACTTTAAATTCTGTCAGTTTTTGTTTTATATAAATAAAGACTACATTTTTCTTTGCATGCAAGCTCATGATTCTTACATTTTCCTTGTGAATTACTTTTTAAATTATTTTCGGTCCCATTCAGTTATTCTTCCCAAAGTTAATATAACTAAAAGGGGAAATGCTTATGTTCTTTCTGATATAAGACACCGGGAAATAGAGACTAGTTAGGTAGACAGGTATAAGGACTATACATAAATATATGTGTTTATTTGTATATACATGTTTGTGTGTGTGTGTCTGGAAAATACTAACTGTTGGTAATTCTGAGTGAAGAGTAAATGGAAATTATTTATACTGATTTAGTAAAACCCGCAAAGTATCAATGGCATGGAAAATATAGAAAATTTTTGAAAATTAAAGAAGACCCCAAAACTGGAGAAGCATATCGCATTCATAAATTAGAATACATAATGTTGGAAAAATTTAAATTATCCTCAAGTATAGCAACTTTTTTACAAGCAATTGCAAACAGGGTTTGTGTGTGTGTGTGTAAATTGATTAGGGGAGAAGGAAATGTATATAGAAATACAAATACCAAGAATAGCCAACACACTCATGAAGGGAAATTCTCTCATAGGTAATGAAATATTATGGTATTAACACAATGGTTAACAAGTGGTTCAGAATAAAGAAAGCAATTTGTCTCATCTGTGATTTACCATAAACACACATTGAAGAGCACTGGATAAATAATGGTCTTAAAAAGTTGCTGACTCAATTGGATATCCATGGTGTGGAAAGGTTAATGGGAATGACACTTTACCCTTATGCCACACCATACACAAAAAACAACTCCAAGTAGCTGAAGATCATAATATGAAAGGAAAAGCAATAAAGATTCTAGAAGAAAACATGGGAGACTATCTTCATGACTTTGAGGTGGGGAAATATTTCTTGAATAAGAGAGAGAAACCATATTCATAAAGGAAATATTGTACACTATAAATATTAAAATTAAGAACTTAAGTTTATCAAATAGAAAAATTATATGAGTGAAAAGGCAAGTTGTGGAAAATACTTGTAAGATACATAATTTGACAAAGGGATCACATACGCACTTTATAAAGAATTCCTGTAGGTCAGTAAGCCAAGGAACAGACAACCCAATTAAAAGGCACTTCAAAGGCAAGACAAATGAAAGCTACTTCACCTGAATGAGCCAATATAAGAAAAGTACTCAACCACATCATCAGGGAAGTACAAATAAAAATCACAATAATAACATTTTAAGCTTATCAAAATGGCTGAAATTAAAAAAAAAAAAAAAAAAAAAGCTGATAATACCAAGTATTGGCACTGCTGATAGGGGTGTAATTGTTAAAATCAGTTTGGAAACTGTTTGGCACTAGCGATTAATCCCACAATTTATTTATTTTTTAAATATATATACCCAACAAAAATCTATGGAGAAGGATGCTCACGGAAGCATTTTTAATATTTCAAAACTGGGTACAAAGCAAATGGCATCAGCCATAGGTGATTATATCAATTCTAGTATCAATTCTAGTATACAGATACAATTGAATACTATACAGCCATAAAAATGAACAGTTACAGCTAAATGTTACATGAAATGAATCTCACCAACATCATTTTGAGCAAAAGAAAGCAAACACAGTTTGACTCCAAATACGTCAAGTACAAAAACAGGTAAAAGTAATCTATGGTGGTAGAAGAATTTTGGTCACATTTTAGGGAAAAGGGTAGAGGATAGTTGTTGTTAACAAGTACAAGTTTGGGTTATGGTGGGCACTGCTTGGGAGCTAATAACAATCTATTTTCTAAACTGGATAGTGTTTGCATAAGCCTCTTTACTTTGTGAAAATTGATTGAGCTGTACTTAACATTTATACACTTTAACACAAGATTCAACAAATGAGTACATTTCTTTAAAAAGCTAAAATCATAATAGTGGTTACTTCTAGAGAAAGAGGGAAATCACTTAGATTTGGGAGGGGCTTACGGTGAATGGGAGACTCCAACTATTGACGCCTTTTGTATTTTAAAAGAATATAATGCACATATAGCAGAATATTAAGATGTAACTAAGTGGAGCGTTTGTTATGCAGGTATTGCTATATTACCATTAATCTTTACACATTTCTATAAATTCAAAATCCTTTCCACAAAAACAAATACCACTCAGTGAGGTTATCTTTAGTATGTTCACAAATACAAGAGACACTTCCAGGATCATGCCATCATGATCACCAGATTGCCCTCAGAAACTTGAATTGCAGTATGTGAAGGTGTTGTTGGAGACTGTTTATTACATTGCACAGTGTGCTTAAGTCTTAGGAGAAACTTCTGGCCTGAGTACTGGGAATATTTGGTCTTCCCTTCCCCATGGGCAACATTTTGAATGATCATATTTGATCCAGTTTTTACTTTTGTATTATTAATTAGACACGTCAGAGCCAGATCTGTGGTCCTTTCCCTATAGTATGTGTTTTGGGTAAGAAACTAAATCTTAGCTTAATTTTACTTGTTTTAATTACTTATTTTAGCATTAAATATTATTTGATTTTATGTGCTTTTAAATTTTATTTAATATTGAATCAACTTCTTAAAGCCTTCCTGAAATATGACTAGTTAAAATTATTAAATACATGATGAATTTCACCCAGCAATTTTTCTTTAAAATGTTTTTCAATTGTTTATGTTCTGTTTGTATACAAGACAAGATTTTTGCAATATGTGTCAATAAATTCCTTTTTAAATCCATAAGTGGCATACTATTCTATAGCCTGATATACTATTCTGTTCTCTGTAGGGAAATGGAAAATCTTGGTGACTCTCACTAGAATAAGCAGCTTTATGAATGTTCATTAGGACCCAAAAACATGGAGAAAGTTTACACATCTAGATATAGTTGATAGGGAAGGCAAAACAAGTTTTTTGACTCTCTTTTCTGATTGTCTTGTATTGATGTGGTGGTGTTTGCAGCTTTTATTACATTTGTGTCATATTTTATTTTATTAGGGTTATTTTATTTCATTATTATTTTATTATCTTTTATTACACTGACTTACTGCAATCAAGTTATAATTGACTGATAGTCTGGTTTTCCCTGTTCCCCCTATATTCCTTTCATCTGTACATGCACACACATACATCTTTGAAATAACTATGGATGATTTGTAAACTACTTCACACCCCGTTTTCCATCTCAGTCTTATTAAAATTTCCAAAATCTACTCTAGAGTTCAAGTTTTCTCAAAGATCAGTGCAGACTTCACTTACCATTGGTTTTTGTTGATCTATCCTTCAAGAAGCTCATTTAAATTTCTCCCTGCTAGGTAATATGGTAAGTCACTACTCTATGTCAATATTTACTTTAAGTTCTTTTCCACTTGATGGAGTTCATGAAATGTGTAAAGCATTTTCCTGGCTCTTCAAGAGTGGATTATATATGTATGTAAAAATAAAAAGGAAATGAGTGTAAACTTTTCCAAAGACCTTTCTGAAATGAATGATCATTTTATTATTTTCTCAGATAAAATTAAGTCAGTCACTTGAAAGAAATACAACACTCATATTTAATGCAAAGTACTGAAATGAGAGAATGAAATATATCTGTATTTATAATTCATCATAACATTTTATATTCAATTTTCACTTTGCCAAAATGTATCCATCACTGTATTTTAGAAAGTGAAGGGAATTCTTAATACTTCCTGAATAAAAATTGGAGGGGGAGGAATTCCCTCTGGTAGCAGTTTTATTTCAATATGAGTTGTATCTTCAAATTCTTTGATGCAGGCAAAACTCCCAATTAAAAAGTTTAAATGTTGCAGCATCCTCTTATTATTTAAAATATAAGAGCAGTAACTCCCTAGACTTAGAAACATAGCTACAAGAGCAACCTCCCACCTCGGAGCCCATCAACTTTAGGGCCTGACTATAGGATGACAGGAGCTGGCCAGTGAAAGAATAACATTTCTGAGAGTTCATTTTACTCATGAGTCACTTTTGCATGAAATGATAGCATCCCTTTTGGGGACTGGCCTCAATGCATCTTCTGTAAATTACTTACCATATATCAGTCTTGATTCAATAGACTATAAAATATAAGTGCTTGTTATTGGCAAGAATTTAGGACATTTTTACAGAGGAAAATAATGCTCCACAGCAGGAAAATTTAAAATAATTAAGAGTTATGGGGCTACAAGGAGAAACTAACCACCTCTTCCCTTGAAAAAAAACACCCTCCCTTTATGTTCTCCTCCAGATCTGCCATGTATCATACAACCTTCTAATTCTGTTGAAGAAAAAAAGACTGAAGTTGTGAAAATAATTTTGACTCATATTTTTTTGCTTCTACTCACATAATTAATTTAACATAGCTCAAGCTTTCTTTTTTCTTAAACCACACTCTTTACCTAATTGCCTGATTTTCTAATAAGAACTGGCATGTTTCATCTGAGTCCTCTCAGAGCCAGATTTCACCTATAGCATAATATTGGACACTAGAAAACTGGATTGCATATTAAACTTACTCTACTTTAAAGATTCTTGAACACGGTTTCTATTTGATATTACATTCTTTTAGCAGCTAAAAACCCAAGGAGACAATAGCACAGAATGCTTTGCTATATCAAGAAGGATTTGTCTCCATCCCTAACTGTAATAAATCATCTCTCTCTAAAATAAAATTGTATGTCTAAAGCATAATTTATTTTTTAAGTTTTATTGCTGTGTTTACTTTACACGTTGTTTAATGGGCTCCAAATGGAAAGCAGGCTCACCCTTTAAGGAAAATGTGGCATAAATCCAGCCATAAATTCACACATACACAGAGGCAAATACAAATAGAGGTTCAACAAAGAGCCATTTAGTGCAGATGAGCTCTTAATAAGGCATAGATATGAATGTAGTTTGGAAATTTGTAGAAAATGGTAGCATGGCTCTCAGAGGAAAATATTTACTTCTGGAAAAAGATCATCAGGAAAGAGTTACACTGCTGACCAAAGTGTTTTCTGTTTTCCTTTTCTTCTCTTTTGCCATGAAGGGGAAGAAAAACAAGCATAAACCAACCAACCAACCAAACAAACAAAAAATAAGACTAGAGACCTAAAATTGAGAAAGAAATGAAAGGAGTTAGAATCCTCAGAACCAGATAATGAGACAAAAAGTTAAGATAAATATGATAGTTACTCAACATCCTAATTCCAACAAGCTAAACTTCATGCAATAAATTGCCTAGAGCTGCAGATAAAATGTGTGGCTATAAAGAAAATAAGTTTAAAACTCTTCCTTCATAAATGAAAAACAAGACTGAATTAGGTGAAAAGTCACCAATAATGGAAAGATCTTCAGCAAATCCAATCACCTTATTAGAAGAGAGACCTGGGGATCACAGGGATTCAATGGGATGTCCAACTTTACACAGTTTATTAATCTGGGGCTAGGACTAGAACTGACATCTCCTGGAATTTCCATTGACACCTTCAATACCTAAAAGGTGTGTTTCTCAAAATTTTGTATTAATTTGTATTCATTCCACAGTAATGTATTCAGCACTTTTTATGTGCCAGGAATTATGTTTATTTCTAAGATACAGGATACATGAATATTGTACAAAACATAGTTTTTGAACTCATGGAGCTTTACAGTCTTTGAGGAAAATCAACATTAAACCATTTATTTACAAAATGAATTGCAACTGTAATGAGCTCTATAAAAACTTTGGAAGTATCAACTAGTTATCTAGGACTTCTCTCTCTACTGCTCTGCTGAAATTTTTCTTATTAAAATCACTAAGACAGATTTCTTTCCTCATTTTATCTGAACTCTCAACTTTTGACATTGCTAACAATTTGTTCCTTTTGGAAGCTCCCTGCTCCGTTGACACAATGTTTTTGTTTCTGTTGTTTTTTGTTCTTGTTTTTGTTTTTTGGTGGCCATTTATCTACCTTCCAAATTAATACAAGGAGTTTTGGGATCCAGACCAAGTTAAGAGAGTTACTGCAGGACAGGCTTATGGCTGCAAACCTTGGACAAGACAGGAGCTAAAACACAGCATTGGGGACGCGGGCTTCCATGGAGTCAAATGGATGGCCGTAGTAAAAGTTACTGACAGCACCCTGAAGGAGTTATCAAGAATAAAGCCATGGGAAGAAGCAACTTGGAGAACATGAGTATGGGACATGTGGACCCAGTGGAAATTTTCCAAAGAGTTTCAGTTTTCATGAAATGTCTAAAATGAATAGTTTTTCTTAGAGTACCAGAATTCCTAAAGAAAAAGTAAATGTAAATAAGCAATTAAGGATTGCGGTTTGTTCTATTAGACATAATAAAGAGGAAAATTTAATATTAAAAATATTAAACTTACATGTTTTTATTTCTGCCTAAATCATATTGCCCTGCAGCCCTTTGGTCATTATGGCAGCAAGAAATAAGGGCAACTAACACTTCAGGAAAGAATACTATGTGATGTAATGGAAGTGCCTGCTAGTCAAGAAATGAAAGTGCTTCCAGTTATGGAAGGAGAACAAGAGATGGAGAAGGAAAGGGAATAAGTTTGAGAGACAAGTCTTATCCTCTTCGGGGTCGACACAACACATCAGTTGAAAAGAGTGGAAATATCCAGACAAGCTACAGGTATAGTATTTGTGTGTAGGAGTAGTGGGGGTGGGGATGAGTAATAAGACAAGAAAAAAAGACCTGTTAGAATCCTCAAAGATATGAACGGCAAGTATGAAAATATACAAGTAGATGTTTCATTTTCCCAGCACACCCAACAAGCTCAGGAGTGGCAAAATTGCTTAAAAGGAGGGAGGAGAGGAATAAACCTCCACGTGTCCTCCTGCTTTCTTATACTTACATGTGGTACCTAAGATGTTCAGAAATTTTTGAGGTGCTTCTCCCCATCCAGAAGTCTGAGCTGCAAGTTTGCAGGCCTGCCATGGAGCTTCTTGCAAAGTGTCCTCGGAGCGAAACTGAAACCAGGAAAGTCGGTGTTCATGCTGCCTGTTACTATCAGAACCAATAAGTAGAGGTAAGAATTGAATCTTTATGAACACTATACTATTCAAATGCCCGCAATCTGAGAAGACAGCAGGTTATGCACCCTACAACCTGTCTTAACATCTCCTCAAGCTGACCTTTTTATAAGGAGAAGAAAAGCGTAGGTAAGGGGTTTGGACAAAAGGCTAATCAGAGTAGAGTTGCAGTCCAGCAGCGATTTTCCTAGAATCTCTTTATCTGTTGATCAGCAACTCTCTTATCTGTGTCACAGAGCGTCCCCTCCCTGGAACACAATGGCTCAGATACCATCCCCAGGGCTTGCAGACCATGTGGGTCACAAAGGTTGAATTGCTTGTTGACCTCTTGCAGTCATGCATTCCAGTTCTTAGAATAACAGTTTTCTAAATGCATTAATTGCTTAAGCCTATCAACTCGTCGGCAGCCGTCCGTCTCAAGAGACGATGGTGTAGCTTTTTCAGAGTCCATCTGCACCGCCGAGAATGGCTGTGCAGTCCGACTCGGGAGTGACATGGTATCTGTCTCCTCCCGTGTTGAATCGACATCTTGCGATGACGCTGAAGCTACAGAGCCTGGGCAGGGTGATATGGAGGGTCTGCTGTTGCCCATGCAGCAGACCCCCCCTCTCTTCGCAGCTGAAGGGTCCAAGGGAAAGACGGAGTCGATACAGCTTGGCTTCAGGTGCGCCGCAGGAGTTGCCGGTGTTGACTACAACGTCAAACCGCCTTAGGGACTCCGGCTCCGGATTTTCTGTCGGGGTTTACTCCCTTAGCCTTTCCCCTGAAGAGGTATGCCGCAAGGCAGCGGAGGTTTTTTGGAGTCAGAGTTTTCCTTCTCTGATGTACCCTGACTGGAAGATCGAACCAGCGACACTTAGCTCGCAGGCCGACGCTCAATCCACTGAGCTAAACCAGCCAGGGCATAGCCTATCAACTAAGGCTAAAATATTTAACTCTTGAGTTCCTCTATCAAAACTATAAGGTAGACGTTCATTAGGGGTAAGATGAAGGAAGGAGCTGGTAATGAGAAGATCTGCATGCCAGCAAGAGTAGAAGTAAGTAAATACAGAATTTACCATGTGACTTAGCAATTCCATTCCTAGGAATAGACCCCAAAGTATTTAACAGTCTGCACAATTATTTATAGTGGCTCTATTCACAATAGCCAAAAGGTAGAAACAACAGAAATTTCTATTAAGAGGTGAATGAATGAACAAAAAATGATACATTCATAAGTGGAATATTATTCAGCCATTAAAAAGGAATGAACTTTGAAAACATTATGCTAAGTGAAATACATCATAAAGTTCACACAATATGCTCATGCAGTAAAGTACTGTACAGCTTTAAAACTGTACGTTCACTCTCTGTATATAATGCAGTGGTATATATGAAGTGGTACTAGTGAAATTTTTTTAAAAAACCCACCATGATGAAGCTAAGTGAGTATAATATATCGAAGATTATATATCACTTTATTTAAAAAAAATCAAATTTAGTGTCTTAAAACAACAATTATTATTCTCTTTTGTTCCCATGGGTTGACTGGGTGGTTCTTTCTATTTTCCTGGGAAGTGTTATGGCAATTAACAGCTATCACCATGGCTACCCTCCCATGTGTGAGATTCAACTGGACTGGGTAAAGTCAGAAAACTTCAAGACTTTTAAAAAGTGCTTCTTTTTTTAATTGAAAAGCAAGGATGATTTAGAAGATTATCAAGCATATCTAAGATTCAGAGTTCAACTTGGTAAAGCTGCCACTGGGCAAAGTTAGGACAATTTGATAATCATTAAGTAAAACAAATATAGTATATTAAAATATATTAAATGTTTAGATCTATGAGTTAATAATAATAATAACTTTTAAATAATGGTGTAATTGGACACCTTTGGAGAATGCTAGGGACCCAATGCATTACTTTGTAAACTGGTGAATAAAGGATAGAGTAACATTTTTATCCTGTTTTTTTATTTATTTATTTTTTTCTGGATTATGTACAGGGTAATCAAATGATGATGGGAGAAAGTTCTCTTTATGGATGCATTTTAGCAAATGAAAGAAGAAAGGATGATATAATTGAATATTACTATTTCTACAACCCTTACCAAAATAATGGACCCAGGTAGTAATTATGAATTGTTAACATCAAAAAAGAAAGGCATATGTTTCTTAATGAAAGTGTGCAAACTACTCATAAAACATTGCCAATAAATAAAAACTAAAAACAACAAAACCTTGAATCAGACCTTTAGATCTAACTACCAATTTAGTTTATACAGGAGATAGAGGAACATATTAAATGACACCACAGAGAGGTAATCAATAAAATATAGTTTGTAGTAAACTATATAAGATAAATGGCTTAGTTGCTTCAACAAATAGATTACAAGGAAAGGAGGAAATAAGATAAAGGAGGAATCCATTGATTAAGACAAACTTAAGGAACATAAAAACAATTACAATGTACATTGAATCCTGACGAGAACAAATTGTGAAATAAGATTATGTAAAAATTGAAAAAAAATAGGAATTATTTTTAAGGGTGATAACGGTATTGTGGTTATATATTTTTAAAGAATATCTTTTAGAGATAAAAAACAAATATTTACTGATTAAATAAACTGATTTATTTGAAACCCAGTAGGGGTGGTGGGGGAGGGGTTGGGAAGAAGCTATGAGTTCACCACTGCTGAATATTGTTGATGAGTAAATGGATATTTTTTATATTACTCTTTTGTATATATTTGAATATTTTTATTTTTTTAAGTGATATTAAGGAGAAAATAGAAAGTTATATTTTTGTGGCTTCATATCTCTCTTATCAATTCCTATTTTTGAATGCCAATTTCATTCCTTTAAACATATTAAGTCCTTTTTAAAAATTATATTCTGCCTTTAGCAATGATAGTAAATTTAGTATTAAAAAAGGCCACATATTGTATGATTCCGTTATATGAAATACCCCAAATAGACAAATTCAGGAGACAGGAACTGTGTTGCTGGTTGACAGAAGCTGGGGGCAATAAATGTTAGAAATAAGGACATAGTGACTCCCAAACCAGTAAAAAGTCATTAGTAACAAAGGGCAAATGTAATTATAGGGTCCTAAGGGCAAATGTAATTAAGAGGGTCTCTGAGAAGGGAGCTGACAGCACTGGCATATCTACAAACCACAGAAGGGGCATTGAGATAACCGTGTTAGATTGTAACTCCGGAGTAACCAGTAATGGAGAAACGGGGAAGAAGGAGAGGGGAGGGGGAGCTAATTGCGTTAGGGCGGGGAAGCTAATCGCTCTCACTTTAGGGCAAGGAAGATAATCACTTTAGGGTGGCAATTTTAGGGTGGAGAAGATAATCACTTTAGGGTGGCAATTTCAGGGTGGGGAAGCTAAGACTATAAAACCAGTTTCCTTTGTCTACTTGGCGCGCACATTCTCCTGGCTGTGAGGGTGCGCCCGGCTCTGCAGACTCGTGAATAAAGGCCTCGCTTTACTGCTCAAGTCCTGTGTCCCAGTTTTTATCGTGAGCGTTTCTCACATAAAGAATGGAAAGTGACTGTTTATTGAGTACATGGTCTTCCTTTGGAGTAACAACAACAACAACAACAACAAACAACTTCTGGAATTTGAGAGGGATGATAGTTGCAGAACATTGTAAAAGTACTTAATACTACTTAATTTATACTTTAAGTGGTTAAAATGATAAATTTTATGATGTGTGCATTTTATCACAAAAATAATAATAAGAGAAAAAGTAGAAGTAGGGCCTTGTCAGCAGAGAGTGATGGATTATATTGGTACATGCCAAATGAACAGATAGGAATTTCATGAAGTCAGCTCTTCATTACTGGGCACCAAAGCTAGACATCCACAGGTGGTCAGTGGAGATCCAGAAGAGATACTACCCACCATCAGGAGAGAAAAGTAACCCTTGAAACTAGACTCTGCCTTGGGGAGTGGAAGGAAAGAGGCAGATTGGATTGGAATCAAACTTTAAGTTACCTAACTAATTTCTAACCAAACCAAAAAATTATTTGAAACTGGACGGGCCTGATATGCTATAACTGGTAAGTTTTGAAGTATTTTTTTCTGCCATCAGCAGGAATGGGTGCATCAGAGTGAAATAAAAATAGTATAGAAAATAAAAAATACAATTTTTTGTGTGTGTGTCTGAGTATAGATGTGTATGTCAGGTTTTAATGAGATGGAAAACAAAGCAACCAATGTACCATGCAATAGTGTTTATAACCCATCTCTTTTGTTTGAGTAACTTTATGATTTGTTTAGCATAACAGCGATGAGAAAAGTGATAGAAATGTAAGAAGAGCTTTATCAGTGATCATGCTTGTGGTGGTAGATGTTGCTCTTGAGCAAAAATTCATAAGAAATCAACACTCCATGATGTTTAGTTATTATAGCACTACATTTATGATTTAAAAAAAAAAAACACTATTGTGAAATTCCTACAGGATAAAGACTTACATTATGGAGTCTAAAACTCTCAAGCCTGTAATCTCCACTTTCCCATTAGATACGTTTTTATAGCCTTGACTGGTGAGGCTCAGTGGGTTGGGCATTGTCCTGCAAACCAAAAGGTTGCCTGTTCTGATTCCCTGACAGGACACATTCCTGGGTTGTGGGCCAGGTCCCCAGCTGGGAGCGTGTGAGAGGCGACCATCCATGTTTCTCTCCCTCTCTTTCTCCCTCCCTTCCCCTCTCTCTAAAAATAGAACTAAATAAAAAAATTTTTAAATACTTTTTTATAATGAACTTTTTGATAATGTGAGACTTTCAATAGCACAGAGCTCTTTCAGAGTTCTTAAAATAGTTTAATTGATTACTTTATTTTAAATTGGGATATTTTATATATACAGGTACAGTTTTCATGTTTTTCTTAACATTTTTAGAGCGTTTGATAATGGGCTTGAATCATCACATGGCAACAATCAGAACGGAGTTGCCAGCTCGACAAAGTCCTCTGACCTTATTGTCTCAGCAACACCAGTTTCAATTCATTTATTTTAGTATCTTGACCTTTGGGCATTGGCATTCACCCTCTTTGTTCTTGCCAAATGTGGTTATTATATCCAATGAAGATGATTAGACTGGTGAGTCATATAGTTTGGCTTAAAGTGGCAAAATTCCTGAAATTTTCCATTTCTGGATGACAAACACCACCAACTCCCTAGCTCAGAAGGACTAAAGTCATATAAGTGTATCATCACTCTCCAAATAGAATCATTTATTAACCAAGAGCATTATGTACATCAGACAGTCAAGGGCAAAGTGGTATCCATAGTGGTATACAAGGCATTATCCCAGTGTTGTTATTAACAAGTATTCTGGAGTTCAGCAAAGTATCTAGAAGACTATTTGATGATGATGATAACTTTGGTATAGCAAATACAGCCCATGAGACCCTAGATTAGCTAAAATCATACTGGGAAAACTGAAAAAGCTTGAAGACATTTATTAGAAAAATGGCATCTGAAATTTCTATGTCTATATTAGAGAGCATGCAGCCTTTCTAGCACATAGAACAGTAAAAACATTAGTTTTGAAATATTGATTTTTTATTTTAAGTGCATAGATCTGTGTTTCTCATTAGTGTAGGCACTTTTAGGAAAATTATATCTTCAGTTCTTATGGTATCTTTGCTGATTTTTTAGTTTAAATGAACTCATTTTCACACAAGATAAAAATGAAACAGAGAGATTAAGCAGCTGTTTGAAGATCACACAGTGACTCAATGAAGAGAAAAAAAAATGAACTGTGCCTCTTTATTCCCATGCCAAATCTTTCCCAGGTACCAAGACCCAGTTAAATAAGCTTTTCATTTTTCATTTTATAAGAATTGATTTAATAATGGCTCAAGATTGTCATTAAGCTTTTATTATTTTTATTGCATAGTTATCAATAGCTACATAGAGATTTATAAAAGATTATTCTTGATGTGATACAGGAATTAATTTTCTTTCAGACTATTGATCACTCAGAATTTTGAGTGTGGAATTCTTTTAAATCTCTACTTTCATGTCTTAATAAGATTATGGTTAATCTCTTGAATGGTAATGCAGCATCCTTTATTCTTGGCTTTACGCGTTTTAATAGTTCATTTTGTTACACTCTCTTATTACATGTTTTCTTCAGCTCTGTCAATAAGTACAAATATTGAAGAGGCTGAAGATCTCTCTTACTGGCCTGTTTTCTCTCTGAAAAGTATCAGTAGAAATAAAATGAAAAGATAAAACCCATTTCCTATTTGTTGTAAAATAAACTCACTTGGGGAGATAAAAAAGACAATTTGCAAGACTTGAAAAATCTTCTTTCCAGGACATATCTGGCCAGGGAGAGGCTATGCAATCATTTATCATCTCTGTGTCCTGTGGGTTATTTACAAATTTCTGGTAAGAAACAAAAACGGGACAGTGGGAAACAGTAATTGATACAGTGGTAAAAACTGAAATCTGGTGCTGTAGCATTGCCTTTGTTTCAGCTGAGACACAGCTGAGGTTTTTCGCTAAGTGTAGTGGAAAATGAGGGAAAAGAAATTATTGCCAAACGAGTAAATACAATGATGGCTGAATATATATATTAAATTATTTTCCAAGGAGCTTTTGTGTGAAAGCCTAATAGTGCACTTCAATACATTTACATCTTAGAATTTTAAAGGGTCTGCTATCAGTGTGCTTTCTGAATGGGTTTTCAATTGCACAAATGGTCTCTATCTCATAAAAAGCAATACTGTTTTTTGAAAGGCAATGTACTTATTGTGCTACCCACATGGGACTATCAATGCCTATTGGCTACCAACAATTACCTTTGAAATGAAAAATATTGTTTGTATCAAAGAACTGTTTGAGTCTAAAGAAAAAGCTTTGCAGCCTGCCAATCATCCCCATATCCTGAGGATTATATTGTTGGGAGTTTTATACAATTTACATGCAGAACTTCAAAATGACTCCAGTGAGTTATATAACCCCATGGGGCGTTTTCACTCGGGTTAGTTTACACTTCCTGACACTGCTGACATCAGTTTCTTTTTGTGGAAGTAGGAACCAATGTCCTTCTATTTTTAGATATCTGAAGTCTGTCCAGCAAATGTTATCACCAGTGATTAGTTGGAATGTTTCTTTAATCTTGATTTCAGAAAATCACCTTTATCAATTCAGCTGGGGATTAAGGAAAACTGTTATTATAAATTTCTCCTCAGATTATCGTTTAAGGAAAGCAGCAAACAGAATAGTGAGTGTCACCTAGATCATAGGAATAAATTACCAGGGTTACAAAATTTCCAGTAACCTGAAAGTTCAGGGATCTTTGGAAATTGGTAGCTTAGAATTATTTTTTAACCAAATTTTTTTAAAAAGCTTTATCATTGATTTTTAGATCATGTAGCAGAGCCAGGCTGTCATTCCAAAATTAATTTCTTGCTCAAAAATATATCTGTAATTTCTTTATCGTGTGGGGATGCCATGGCCGGAAACAGCTCTGGAGACAGAAGACTTGCCAATGTCACTAAACAATCCACATGTCTGCCTAATGTAGAAGAGTGAGTTATTGTAAAGCTTGATATAAACAGATATGTTATTTGATAAATATATAAGAGGATATTTAGTGAAGGTTTAAGTGTTACCAGACACTCATGGGGTCTCCTAGGCATATTGCCAAAGGAACTCTAGTCTTAGCCTTGTCTGAAATTAGTTCTGATTATTAACAGAGACTTTTTATTTTAATGAAAAACATACAGACTTTGTATTTCAAAAACTAAAAGACCAAAAGGAAGTAAAGGGGGAAAAGATGGAGAGATAGAGAGATATTATTGCTCTCATTTATAAAGTAAGACATTTTGGAGTTATAAATGTTCACTAGCAGAAAGTATCACACCGTACTATTTCTGTATGTGTGTATGTGGAAGTATTTATTTGTATATATTCATGACCATGAGAATATATTATATATAGTAGATATACATGTTATATAGTATACATAGTATAGTGTATGTCTGTGTGTATATATGTAATACATTATATATATATATCAGATAGCTATTCGACATTTTATTTTATTATGTTATATTTCAAAATTATCAAAAAATCACAGTGTGGCCATAAAAATCCCCAAACTCTTTACTCTTTGGGAACCTTCTTTTAACTCCATACAAATCCCAAACCATGAACATTGGCAAAGTCAAATCAATGAATATTTATTCATTGGCCTATTGAATGCTTAGGCTTTCATTGTATGACTAATAGAAATCCAGAAGGGCATTAAAATGAGAAAATTGAATTCATTCATTTAATTTTTCTGTGTAACAGAACAAGATTCCCATTATTTGTAGTTTTCAGTGGAACACCAAGGTGCCGGTGAGAGATAAGCATAATTTGAGAGCCAATGTGTAAACCATTAGAATTTTGTGAATTTTAATGAGAATAGGAAATAAAATAGTGAAAGCAGATCTTTATTTTGTAGCAAGCAGGTGTGAATGTTACAGATCATGGATGGTAACTGAAGAAAACATGGTGGCTGGGAGGTAAAGGCGGGTTAAGATCTAAGGTAGAATCAGCCAGGGGAGTAGGAGACAGCAACAAGTATGCAATAAGTTAACTTTGAGTCAGAGTGTACAGAGCAGGAACAGAGTCTGTGGCATCTCTTCCTATATTGGCAGACTTCAGACCCCTCGTGAAACCCAAGATTATCAAAAAGAGGACCAAGAAGTTCTTTCAGCACCAGTCAGACCGATATGTCAAAATTAAGCATAACTGGCAGAAACATTGATTATGGGAGCAACAAGAAAACAAAGCACATACTGCCCCGTGGCTTTGGGGGTTCCTGGTCCACAATATCACGGAGCTGGAAGTGCTGCTGATCTCCAACAAATCTTACTGTGCTGAGTCTGCTCACAGGGACTCCTCCTCTTACAGCTGCAAAACCATTGTGGAAAAGGCAGCTCAGCTGGTCATCAGAGTCACCAACCCCAATGCCACAGTGAAGAAAATGAATAGACAGCTTGTGTGCACATTGTATTTATGTTAATAAAACCATAAAATTCTGCCAGAAACATTGGCTTTTGTTTATTTGTTTATCTAATAAATAATTAGTCCTTCTTGACTGCTGAAACACATTAAGGTGCTTACAAAAACAATGAGGTCAAGACAATTTCTGTGGCACAGATGAATGAAAAGACAGAATATTTGACTCTGTGTCCAAGGTGATGAATTTGCAGGAAAATATGGCAGTTGGTCAGGATATTGGTAACCAAGGAGATCACAAGAGGGGGAGAAATAAGAGATGAACAAGAAAAAATAGAGAGATTATTCTGGAATTTCGGAACCTATGTAAGGAGACTGGACCCAAATGTGATAAGAAAGAAGACTGGACTGCAAGAAGGTGACAACTCCCACTCCCATCTTTTCTTGGAAAGAAAGGCACCTAAAGCTGAGGCAATGCAATGGCCGAAACCAAACTATTTGACATGCTTCCTGTTATGTCATGGACAAACTCTGTGCAGAGGCAAACAGATGTACCTAGATGAAGAGGGAAAGAAGAGGTACATGAATAGGGATATTGCTAGGAAGAAATAGATGGAAACAGAAGAAAGAAATTGAAGGCTAGGATACAGGCTTAAACTGATGACGGTATATACCAAGGGCGATCAGCGAGAATGGAGTGGAAAGTGAAAGGAAATCTAAATGTTATTGCCACTGAAGTGTAACTCTATTAATCTAGAAGTGGCCAATAACAGGCTCATCTGTATTCCATATTTTGCTTACTTTCAACACTCTCTACTTTTATTCTCACTAGGATCATCCTAGAAGTAACTGCCATATTCTTTTCTCTTATACTACTTTGTTTTCCCATTCTGTTGTTGCTGAGGACATTCTGTGACAATCTCAGTGATACTGGCATTTTAACATCAGAATTACCCAAGTCACAATGTCTGTATCTCACAACTGCTAGGACAAAATCATATTTTTCAAGATCCTAAACATGACTCAATGCCTTGTAATTCTTCACATGGGGTAACTAAAAAGAAGAAAATACATCTTTGTTTTTATTAGAAGGAAGGGAACATTTCATGGAAGTGCCTTTTCTCCATTTTCCATCAATGTTGCTTCTTCATGATGGCCAACAAGCTCAAGAAATATTCTTTTCATGCTCATATAATACACACACACACATATGTATATATATGGCATACTTTGAATAAAACCAGAAAATTCTTATACTAATTTTTAAAAATACAAGCTTTTTTATATTTAGAGTCACTTCAGAAATGTAATTTGAAGATATTCCCTCTCCCCTGCCCCCACTCTACCTCTCACTATTATTCTTATTCTCTCTCTTTTTTCCCTTCCTTCCCTCATTCCACATTTATGGATGACTTATAGTGTTCCAGGTCCTCTGTGGGGTATAGGGACAATTTTACTGAGAAATACCTAGTATTTTCTCCATGGAGTGTACGGTATGTTTAGAAAGAAAGAAAATTAAACAGACAATTATAACTTAATATAAGTGCTATTAAAGAACAAATAGTAGATGCTGTAGTGGGGAGTTAGGGAGTAGAAAGTATCAAGATATACTCCCCCCACCCCCAACAAAAGCTTGTTTAAGCTAAAGGTAAGAGAAAATAATGTAACAAAGTTGGTGTGTTGGGAAGGAGAGAAAAGCCCAGAAGATTGTGCCAGGGATAAGAAACATTGTGTAGAATGTGTGGAAGTAAAATTATTCAAAGTACAGAAAGAAGTTCAAATAGGACTAGGCTATTGATTGAGGCCATTAGGAGAAATGGCAAGAAGTGAGGCTGGAGGGATAAGGGAGGACTAGCATCATCACAGGAATGTCAGGATGGTTTGATCTTGAAAAGCATATTATATGATACACAATTTTTAATAGAATAAAAGAGAAAACTTAATATGCTCATATCCATAAGTGCAGAAAAGACATTAGATAAAAGTTAACACTTATTCAGGAAAATGTCTTAGCAAACTGAGATCAGAAGGACACATCCTTAACTTCATAACGGGTTTCTCTCAATAAACCTAAATAAACATCCTATTTGATACTAAAACATGAGAAGCACCTCTTTTAAAGTCAGAAACAATGTGCTTTCTATAATCATTTTTCTTTTACATTACAATGGCAGTTGTAGCCAAAAAAATTAAGAAGAAAAAGAAAATAAGATACAAGAATTAAAAAAATAAAAAACAGTAGGGGCCCTATTTTGATTAGAAAATTTCCTTTCCAGATATTAAATTATTGAATTGTGAAGGATTAATCAAATGTTTATATCAACTAACAGGCTGATTAAAGCAAATATTCCCACCCACCAAACTACTCAGATGATAACGTAACTGTAGTAATTGCTTTGTGTCAGTGAATTGCTAACCAAAGTAAATGGTCCATGTTTGTCTTTCCTCAGTATTTCTTACTATCCAATTTGTCTTTCATTTCCTTGCCAGTTGCATTTCAGTAGCTACTTGATGTCTCCATATAAACTGTAAATGACTGTGAAACATCCGTATCAAGGTCATTTTTCAAGTAGTGTGACCAGTATCTGGTTAAAAACTTGATGACTTTATTTTAATAAAGTCTTTTAGAAGTTGCACAAGAAATGTTATAACTACATCCTCTCTTAGATGAAAAAGCAAAAACAAAAATCCTTAAACAATGGTTTTAAATATTAACAATGATCTTAAATATGTAAATACCACAAAATATATTTCTCCAGGCATCACCAGCACTTTGGCCTCTAGTTTTCTTCACCTGGTTAACTCTGTTGGCATTTGTCACAGTGAGGCCAAACTTCACAGCAAACATTGTAAATCTTAATGTCATGTGTATCCTATATTATATAGAAATAATGCCAGATTTATGAGAATTACATTATGGAAGCAAATGTAGTATTATATGTAATCCATGAGTTTATG
Organism: Furipterus horrens; assembly: GCF_987537825.1. NCBI lineage: Eukaryota > Metazoa > Chordata > Mammalia > Chiroptera > Furipteridae > Furipterus > Furipterus horrens. The sequence continues at coordinate 152,636,273 of NW_028327175.1, read as the reverse complement.
TATTTCAGCCTCTTGCTATGTTACTTATAAAATCTGTTATCTAAATAAAATTTACTCAACTTCTTTAAGACTTAGTTTATCAAACATTATATGCATGATAACAACTATTTTACATGAATTTGGTGAGGATTAAATAATATAAGCCCAGTCAAGTCCACAGTGGCTGTTACTTGGTGCTGAATAAATGGTAGCCCCTTCCCTTTCTTCTTTCTGTATATAATATCAATAATAACTGATGCCATAGTATCAAACCCTTAGCATGCTTCCCAACCTCTTAAATTATTTCTTGATTTAAAGAGAACAAAGCATGATACCCTAAAGTAATATCAACATCAGGAAGGAAAGCTCCAAAGATATAATTTTTGAGAGATTAGTGACCATGTCTTTTTTGTTTGTTTGTTATTGTTCATTATTGTGTCCCCATATTAGAACACATTGCCTGTGGAAGTTTAATAGAAATTTATTGATTAAATGTATGAATGAACAAACTATGAGGGATCTTGAATATCATGTGTTACAACCACTTTGTATGTTTTATTGAGATGAAATTCACCCCTTTAACAATTTTAAAGTGTACAATTTCCAACACCACTTAAGCCAATATCATTTTCTTCATCTCCCCTGCCCCAAAGACAAACCCTGTACTCACTAAATGGTCACTTCCATTCTTTCTTCCTCTCTGTCCCTGGCAATCACTAATCTACTTTCTGCCTCTATCAACCATCTTGTTTTTAATGAAGAGAAGCTAAGGTCTAGAAACATCACCTGACTTCTCAGGTTACAAAGTGAGTAAACCTCAGAGCTGGGGAGTCAATTCAAAGTTGCTTCCCTCTCTAGCACATCAATGTGCATTGTTTTACATATAGATCATTTGAGCAGTTTCTTCATGAGGAAGCATCGCTCACATTTTCCCTCCCATTCTAGGGTCCAATAAGACAATAATATTCATTCTGACTTTGTCTGCTTAAGTGGATGAGTGAAGGAAGACTCTCCATTTCCAAAGTGTGCTTCAGGAGCAACAAACACATTGTCCCTGGCACAGTTCAAATGCATTACACAGCTCAGCTCATTTCATCCTCATTACACCTATGAGACAGGGACGAATATCCAATTTTTCAGGTGAGGAAATTGTGATACAAAGAATTTAAGTGACTCACCCATGATCACACAGCTAATAAATTAATAAGCCAAGGATGTTAATAGGATTTAATTTTCAAAATGGGAGGGACATAGATTTAGGGAATGTGGAAATTGACAGTTGATCAGTGTTCTACACTACAGGATTTCTCAGAGGTTTTAATGACTCAAGTGCCTTCAATGGATTGAGTCTTTAATTGATTAATTATGAATTTCTGAGAGCAGAATATAGGGTGCAATATTTCTCAAACATACCTGAGCAAAGGATTTTTTAAAACCAACTTACTGAGATATAATTTACGTACAGTAAGTAAACTTAGCTTAAGTGACCAGTTTTGACAAATGAAGCCACCACCATAATCACGATGGAGAAGAACCCATTCCATCACCCTCTTCCCAGAGAATTTCCCCACCCCTGGCCTTAGGCGAATGCTGGTCTATTTTTCTACAGACTTATTTTTTTCTAGAATTTCATATATGGAGTCATTCAGTATGTACTCTTTGGGTGTCTCTTTCTTCAGTCAACATATTTATTTTGAGACTTATCCATGATGCTGCATGTTATATCAGTAGTCTGTTCCTTTTATTAATGAGTTCCTTTTATCGCATTATATGGAAATGCCACAAAGTGTTTATCATTCACTTATTAATGAATATTTTTATTTTGTTTTGATGGAGCATCTTCCACTTTGGAACTCACTGACATGAATTTTGGCTGTCAGATTTTAGATATTTCCAGACTCCTTTGGAAAGTAGAAAAGATTGCTGTAATACAGGTGACAGTTCTCTTGGTCATGTGACAGCTGTGACATGAAAGAAAGAAAAAAACAACATCTGGAGAGTACTTTCTTTTATATGACATTTTGCGGGGCATTTAACATACCTTACCTCATCTAACCGTGTATTAGGAAGTCATTCTCAGAATCACAGTCAGAAAGTATTTGGAGGAAAGAATGTGTGTGTTTGTGTGTGCATGTTTCCTGTATTAAATATAACAGAGATGTACAAGAAATATCAGCTTTCTCTGGATAAATTGAGCAGGTTTTTGTGATAGAATATTAATCTGACTTTGATCTGTACATTGATGGCAAGTATTCTGTTTAATATAATTAATAAATATGAAGGATTAGATGCTGGGTCTGATATCCGTTGACCTTGTAATTCTACAGAACTTACAGGCAATAAAATGTCCCAGTATGTTGTACTGAATCTGTGCCTTGTTTTCACAATTATCTTTGTGACGGGTCTTATTCAGTTACCATTGCAGAGAGCTCCTCTTCCCTATTACAGCACTAAATAAATTAAGGGTTCCGTAAGTGCCTTTGTTCAAATTCATTTTCTTCTTTAAGTTAATGAACAGCCATCTGCAGCTGCTCCTCGATCTTAATCCATCTGCATGGAGATGCCATTGTTACATAGAGCATTCTATAAATATTGCTATGTTGACAAGCTGACTGCAGATGGGGAGGGGGATACTTTTATTATTATTATCCGTGATTAAGAGAGAGGCCAGATTGACAACACAAGGGCTCTGAGGTCCCTTCTCTTCTGTAAATTGTCTGTTCACGTAATTATATTTCTAGTAACAATATTACGGTATGCATTACAATCATCATTGTGGTTGTTATTTGTTATTCTCCGAGTAGCACTTCTGCATTCTGCACTGTGTAAGGCATAGCATGCAGGAAGACAGAGTTCATACTTGAAAGAATTAAATATTCATATTATAAAAAGACTTTTATCAGCCTTATGAAACTGAGTGTTTAAAGTAGATATGGTATCTGTGCCACATTTATATACCGTGAACTATAATAAAGGAGTTGAGTTTACCATCTATATGTTAACAACCCCTCTTACACAATGAAATTGGTTTGAAGTTAAAGCCATGGGTTAGAAAAGAAATATCCTCATTTAGATTCCGAATATGAATTTTTTTTTTTTTTTTTTTAGTGAGACAGCTTGAGAGATGACAAGTTTACAGTTAATGGAAAGAACTTCCATTACCAATGACTTAGGCTATTTCTATCCAGCAAAGTAGAAGAGAAACCTATAATCTAGTTGATTTGAGGGAAAATCTACTTATTATGTCCCTGGTATGTGCAAATCATTGTGTTGGGTGCTGGGAACACAGTTGTGAACAAGACAGACAAGGTTCCTACCTGTGGGAAGGTTGTGTTCTAGTGAACCAAGACAGATATCACACAATCACAATTAAGGAAGCACAATTGTAATTGTGCAGACAAGCAGAGTGCTGTGGACCATGAAATAGGAGGACCATGAGGGAAAGGCATTCAAGCAGTTGACTTGCAGGAGGTTGGCTCATGGCCCCCATAAGATATATCCTGAGAATATATGAATGTTACTTTATTTAGAAAAAAGATCTTTGCAAATGTAATAAGAATATTCAGAAAACGAAATGAATTTGACTTATTGGGTGAGCCCTAAATCCGGTAAGTGTCATAATAGTAGAAATGCTGAGGGAGATTTGGAACAGGGGAAGACATGGGAAAGGGGAGGAGGCAATGTGTGGCCGTGGACACAGAGGCTTGAGTGATGTGGCCAAAAGTCAAGGCAAGTTTTCAGGCAGTTGGAGCTAAAAAGACAAAGAATGATGTCTTCTACCTAGAGCCTCCAGAAAGAGTGTGGCCTTGCTGATGCCTTGATTTTGATCTTCTAGCCTCCAGAATTGTGAAAGAATAAGTTTCTATTGTTCAATCCTTTCCGTTTATGGTAATTTGCTATAGCACACTAGGATACTAACACATGGCCTATGATCTAGTTCTCCTCCAATTACCAGGCTGGGGGTGGGGGTTGGGTGAAATCAATACAAAGAAAAGAAGAAAAGATAGGCGGCCCTTATAATCTTCTAATCTCCTTTAAACATGACGACTACACTTCCAGGCAAATAGACCAATGGTACTTCCTGGCTGGTTTGGCTCAGTGGATTGAGCGTCGGCCTGCGAGCTAAGTGTCGCTGGTTCGATCTTCCAGTCAGGGCACATCAGAGAAGGAAAACTCTGACTCTAAAATACCTCCGCTGCCTTGCGGCATACCTCTTCAGGGGAAAGGCTAAGGGAGTAAACCCCGACAGAAAATCCGGAGCCGGAGTCCCTAAGGCGGTTTGACGTTGTAGTCAATACCGGCAACTCCTGTGGCGCACCTGAAGCCAAGCTGTACTGACTCCGTCTTTCCCTTGGACCCTTCAGCTGCGAAGAGAGGGGGGGTCTGCTGCATGGGCAACAGCAGACCCTCCATATCACCCTGCCCAGGCTCTGTAGCTTCAGCTTCACTGGAGAGGACACTCCAGCATCATCACAAGATATTGATTCAACATGGGAGGAGACAGATACCGTGTCACTCCCGAGTTGGACTGCACAGCCATTCTCGGCGGTGCAGATAGACTCTTAAGAAGCTACACCATCGTCTCTCGAGACGGACGGCTGCCGACTCGACTCGACTTGCTGGTATAAGTGTCCTTATCTAGGGCATTTTAAAAGAAGAATGTGTCATGTTTAGGATTATTTATAGTAAACAAACCTACAATATATGGATTGATGAGACATGGCTCTCCAGAGAATATACACCTCTCTAGTGTACAGAATGGATATGTTTCATAACTTAAATGCAAATCCCACATGTAGATCACATACAATATTCTGGATTAAAGAGTGAATGCCTGAGGCAGGAAGGAAGGACTTAATTGGTGCATGAGAGCTCTCAACCTTCTTCTTATTTGTCTATGACTTTTGATTGCTTGCATTCTAGAAACTATCAGTAAATCTTGATATTGAGTAAGAGCTCTTGACTTGTGTGAGAATGATTTGACAAACCTGAAACCTAATAAGCCTGAGAGAGGAGCATTATGAGAATGTTGTCTCAAAAAGTTACATGTAAGCTGATATCAGGAGAATGTATAGTTATTATTCTATATGGTAAACAAAATTCCAAAATAACCCCCAAGAGTTTCTTGCCACCTCCTGTCTGCACCATGTGTACCCACCCCCTTTGAGTACAGACAAACACCAGTAAATATAATGGTACAGGTCCTCCCTTGACCAGATTCTGCTACATTATGTAAGATTCTATCTTAAATGAATAATGAAAGGTTCTCTTGCTGGCTTTGAAAAGTCAAGCTGCCTTGTTGTAAGAGGTCTCAACAAGATGACCATGTGGCAAGTCCCCGAGGGTGGCCTGTAGGTGTTGAGAAAGATCCAAAGCCAACAGCTAGAGAGGAAGTAGGGACCCCTGGTACACAACTGTCAGAAACTGAGTTGGGCCTCTGTGACTTGGAAGGAAAGTATTCCTATTCTCCAGATGAGAGTACAGCTCGTTTGACACCTGCCTGGCAGCCTAGTGAGACCCTGAGGAGACCATCTATCGAAACCAAGACTGGAGTCCTGATCCACAGAATCTGTGAGATAAGAGATGTGTGCTACTTTATGCTGCAATTAAGTTTGTGTTAATTTGTTACACAGCAATAAAAAACTCATACACCAATTTTAAAAGTGTTGAGGTCAGGTAGAATATTCCAGCCAAAAAAAGCTATGAGCACAAGAACTTAATGTAAGAAACAGTGTGGTGTGGTACCAGAATGTAATGAAGTCTGACATGTCTGGGATATGCCGCCTGAAGAGCAGAGTGGTGCAATGAGATTGAAGAGGGACGCACAGGCAGATAGTACCAGGCTCTGGAATTCAGGCAGAAGATTTTAGACTCTGTCTAAATGGCCAGCATTTGAGGGTTTTAAAGCACAAGAATGATAGACTCAACCTGCTATAATAAATTACCACAAACAGTGGCTTAAAACCCTGATACCAAACCCTGGCAAGGATAACACAAAAAGAAAACTAAAGCCCTGGCTGCTGTGGCTCAGTGGATTGAGCATAGGCCTGTGAGCCAAGTGTCGCTGGTTCGATTCCCAGTCAGGGCACATGACTCAGTTGCACGTCAGGTCCGCAGTTGGGGGTGCAAGTGAGAGGCAACCACACAGTGATGTTTCTCTCCCTCTCTTTCTCCTTTCCCCTCTCTCTAAAAATAAATAAATAAACAAAACAACAAACAAATAAATAAATTATTTAAAAAAAAAAGAAAAATAAGACCAATATCTCTGGTAAATACAGATAGAAAAATCCTAAACAAAATACTAGCAAATCGAATACAATACATCAAAAAAATAACAATTCATTACAATCAAGTGAGGCTTATTGCAGGGGCACAAGGATGGTTTAACATACACAAATCAATCAGTGTAATACACCACATTAACAGAAGAAAGTATAAAAATCATATTATCTTATTAATAGGTGCAAAAAAGCATTTTATAAGATACAACATCCATTTATGATTAAAACACTTAATAAGACAGTAATCAAAGGAAAGTACTTGAACATAATAAAGGCCCTATATGATGACCCTCAGCCAACATCATATTCATAGGTGAAAAACAGAAAGCATTTCCTCTAAAATTAGGAACAAGAAAAGGATGCCCACTCTCACCACTCTTACTCAACATAGTTCTGGAAGTCCTAGCCATAGCAATAAGGCAAGAGAAAGAAATCAAAAGCATCCAGATTGGGAAGGAAGACGTATAAAGTGTCACATTTTGCAGATGACATAATTCTGTACATAGAAAACCCTACTGACTCCACCAAAAAACTTTTGGAAAAAATATACAAACACAGTAAAGCCAGAGAATAGAAAATCAATATACAAAATCCACTGCTTTCCTGTATACACTAACAATAAAACTTCAGAAAAAGAAATGAAAAAAAAAATTGTTCGCAATTACAACCAAAAGAATAAAATGCCTCAAAATAAACTTAACAAAAAATGTGAAAGATCTATATACTGGAAACTACAAAGCATTATTAAAAGAGATAGAAAAAAATACGACAAAATGGAAAGATATTCCATGTTCACGGATTGGAAGAATCAACATAGTTAAAATGGCCATATTACTTAAAGCAATATACAGATTTAATGCAATCTTCATCAAAATTCCAATGCCAATTTTTAAAGAAATAGAACCAAAAAAATCATCAAATTTATATGGAACCACAAAACAACAGCAACAACAAAAAACCTGAATAGCCAAAGCAATTCTAAGGAAAAGAATAAAGCCTTAGGTATCATGCTACCTGACTTCAAATTATACTACAGAGCTACAATAATCAAAATAGCATATTGTTGGCAGAAAAACATACACACAGATCGATGGAATAGAATTTAGAGCCCAGATATAAAACCACATATGTATAAGTAGATAATTTTTGACAAAGGATCTGGAAACACACAATGGAGAAAAGAAAGCCTTTTCAATAAATAATGCTAGGAAAATTGGAAGGCCACATGCAAAAGAATGAAACTAGATTACAGTTTGTCCTCTTTTATAAAAATTAATTCAAAGTGAATCAAAGACTTAAATATAAGATATGAAACAATAAATTACATAGAAGAAAACATAGGTAGTAAACTTATGGACCTTGGTCATGGAGAACATTTTATGAACTTGTCCCCAAAAACAAGGGAAGTAAAATCAAAACTAAATGAATGGAACTACATTAAAATAAAAAGCTTCTGCACAGCAAAAGAAACCAAAAACAAAAGGAAGAGGTAACCAGTGGAATAGGGGATTATATTTGCAAACTGCAGCTCTGACAAAGGTTTAATATCCAAAATATATAAAGAACTATAAAAATTCAACAACTAACAAACAAACAATCCAACTAAAAAATGGGCAGTGGGCCTGAGCAGATATTTCTCCCAAGAAGACATACAAATGGTGAACAGATATAAGAAAAGATGTTCAACCTCACTAGCTATTAGGGAAATGCAAATAAAAACTACCATGAGATACTACCTCATACCTGTTAGAATGACTATTATCAACAAGTCACAACAAGTGTTGGAGAGGTTGTAGAGAAAAGGCAACCATCATTCAGTGCTTGTGGGAATGTATACTGGTACAGCCGCTATGGAAAACAGTCTGGCAATTTCTCAAAAAATTAAGAATAGAGTTACCATATGACCAATCAATTCCTCTCCTGGGTATCTACCAAAAAAACTCAAAAGTATATATTTGCAAAGAGATATGCACCCTTATATTCATTGCAGCATTATTCACTGTGGCCAAGAAATGGAGACAACCAAAGTGTCCTTTGCAAGATGATTGGACAAAGAAGATGTGATATCTATACACAATGGACTACTACTCAGCCAGAAAAAAAGATGAAATACTGCCATTTGAGACAACATGGCTGGACCTTGAGAATATTATGCTAACTGAAATAGGTCAGTCAGAAAAAGTTAGAACCATATGATTTCACTCATGTGTGGGATATAAAACTGAAACCCATGGACACAGACAGCAATGTGGTAGTTGCAGGAGGGAAAGAAGTGGAGGAGGTCAAGGTGGAGGGGGCCCTAATATATGGTGATGAAAGATGGTTTGACTTTGGATGGTGGGCACACAGTGCAATATACAGATCTAATATCATAGCAATGTACACTTGAAACCTATATGACCTTATTAACCAATGTCACCCCAATAAATTAATGAACAAATAAAAAGTGGCTTAAAACAACATAAATTAATGATCTTACAGTTCAGTGGCTAAGAAGGGTGACATGGTTCACAGTGGGCTAAAATTAAGGTCATAGCAGGTCAGCATTCCTTTCTGGACCTTCTGGGGGTGGGGTGAAGGGAATCTGTTTCCTTGTCTTCTTGAGTGTCAGAGGTCACCTACATTCCTTGGGTAATAACCTCTTTCTCCATCTGCAGAACTGGTAATATGGCATATCTCTGACCATTCTTCTGTAGAAAACAGTCTCATATCCCTGTCTACAGCCAGGAAAGTTCTTCTAGGTTTTAAAGACTTGTGATTAGACGATGTCCACCAGACTATCCACCATAGTCTCCCGTCTCAAGGCCCTTAACTGAATTACATCTGCAAAGTCCCCTTTGCCTTCTAAATCAACATATTCATAGGTTCCAAGGATTAGAACATGGTATTTTGTGGGGGCATTATTCTTCCTACCACAGCCTTCCTGATTGCCTGTGGAAAATGGAACAGAGAGGGGCGAGAGCGGATAAGGGAGACAGTGTAGTAGGAGGCCATTCCAGTAGACCAGAAGAGACATCAGGGGAGTGTAAATCAGAATGGTGATATTTGTGATGTTTGGGTTGTATTTGTACTTGATGTAGATGTAGAAGTAGAAAGAAAGAAACAGGAATCAAGAACAATTCCCACGTTTTTGGTTTTAGAATCTGTGTGGATGGTGGTGACATTTCCTGAGCTAAGAACTACTGGAGATGGAGTTGATTTGTGCTTCATGCTTTCTGTATTTGATAGCTGTTTTTACTCTTCCAGATTTAATTTCTTTCTTTCATTACCCTGCTTTCTGCTCCAGGAAGCTGATCTTTATGTCTTAAATTAGTAGGCGACTTTGCCTTCTCACTCCAATTGTGTTCAGTGAATGGGCAGAGGAAAGAGATCAAAGGAAGAGGGGAGTGAGGACTGGATATTTATTCCATGCGGTCTCTTATTGCAGGGTTTTCTTGGGTTGGCTTTGCCCCACTATCTATCAGACAGTCCTCTCATATAGGTAGCTCTCTTGCTCTCTTTCTCTCCCCCTTTATCTCTCTCTTCTTGTAACTACTTCCTTCCCTTGCCCTACAGATTTGGGAGTGCTAATAGCTTCCTGCTGTTACTAGGTTTACAGTAATATATCAACATGTTGCTTTTTCTAAATCATGTCCACAAATTTAGAAATAGATCCTTCCTTTATTAAAATTTCTTCTATTCCCTGCTAGAAGCCATATATGCTTGATTTTAGACATGTTGATGACTGTAAGATATCCCAAGGGATATTTAGATACTTGAGTCTCGAACTCAAAAACAACGTGTGAACTGGAGATATGAATGTGGATGTTATGAGCACAGAGATAATAAATGGAATTTTGACAACTGAATAGATCACTTAAGAAGGAAGTATAGAGGTAAAAAGAGAAAAAAAAGCTTAAGAGAGAGCAAAGAGGAGTTCTAATATTTAAAGACTCATGGAAAAGCAAAAGAGACTAAATAAAATTAGCCAGTGAGATAAAAGAGAAACCAAGAGGAAAGGATGTCATAAGAAAGGGGGAAAAATTTGTATTAGTTGACTTGGGCTGCTATAACAAAATATCATAGATCACGATGCCAGCATGGTCAACTTCTGGTGAGAGCTCTCTTCCTGTCTTGCAGATAACTTCCTCCTCACAGTGACTGCACATGGGGGAAAGAGATGGAAAGAGAGCTCTCTTTGGTATCGCTTCCTATGAAGGCACTAATCACATCATTAGGGTGGGACCCTCATGGCCTCATCTAAACCTAACTCTCTCAGAAAGTTCCTATTACCAAATACCATCACATTGGGGTTATAGCTTCAATATATTAATTAGTTGCTGTGGGGGTCAGGGGAACACAGTGCAGTCCTTAGCAGGATTTAAAATGGGGAAATGATAAACTCTGTCTAATGTTGCTGGGAAGTAAGTTCCGGGGGACACTAAAAAGTGACCACTGGATTGTCCAAAGCAGATTATACATTAAATAAGTATGTATTAGTAACTTAACTTTACATAATAATTTACTAGGTGCTAATGGCATTGCAGGGAACTCAGTTCTTGAGCTCATGATGTTTCCCTACCAGCTGCAGAGTAAAATCATAAACATATATCAATTTAAATACAGCAATAAAATAAAGAATTAATGCAGAGCTCTCTGAAGGCCTGAAAGAAAAGAAATAATTTCAATCCTCATTTACTGGGGTATATTTAGATGTCAGAAATCTAAGAGCAATACATACTCATTCTGCTACAAGGTAAGTATTATTCCCATGATTACATTTTAACAGGAAAGGAAATTGAAAACTTAGAGACAATAAGTAATTTTCCATGACCTATGGCTAGTAAATGAAAGAGCAGAGATTCATGTCTATTTGACACCAAAAACCCAGGCTCTTGACATTCATTTCAGGGTGCAAATTTACTAAAACAACTATTTTTTCACCTTGCTAGAATGACTAATACATAATCTATGGATTCTACATACCTCTTGGAAGCTTTTAAAAATACTTTCCATATCAAAATAACCATATATTTACAGGAAGTTGCAAGGATACAGTAAGATCCCAGGTACCCTTCAACCAGTTTCTTCCAATGAGTATGTTTTATATAACTATAGTACAATATCAAAACCAGGAGCTGACATTGCTACACGTGTGTGTCAATTTTGTCATTTTTATCACATCGGTAGATTGGTGAAACCATTATGACAATCAAGATACATAACTATTCTATCACTACAATACTTTCTTCATGCTATCCCTTTACAGTCATATCCACCACCCGTTCTTCTCCCACACCCCTAACCCCTAGCAACCACTAATCTGTTACTGTCTCTATAATTTTGTCATTTTGAAAGTGTTACATAAACAGGTATTCATACAGTATGGACCATTTTGGGATTGGTTTGCTTCACTGAGCATATGCCCTTGAGATCCATCCCAGCTGTTACATGACACAGCAGCCCCATTCCCTTTCACTACTGAGTAGTGCCTATTATGCATGCACCACAGTTTGTTTAACTACCCACCTTCACAGGATACCTGGTTGTTTGTAGGGTGGAGCTATTACAAATAAAGCAGTTATGAACATTCTCATACAGGTTTTCTAGTGGACATAGTTTGTATTTCCCCGGCATAAATGCCCAGAAGAACAATTACGGGTTTGTATGGTAAGTGTATATTCAGTTTTTTGTTTGTTTGTTTGTTTACAAAACTGTCAAACTCTTTACCAGAGTGGCTGTATGACCTTACATTTCCATCAATAATGTATGAGAACTCCAGCAGCATTTGGTATTCTACTTTTTTATTTTAGCTGTTCTAATAGGTATACAATGATATCTCACTATGGACTTAATTTTAATTTCCCTAATAGCTAGTGATGTTGAACATCTTTTCATGTGCTTAATTGCCATGCCATCTGTATGTCTATTTTGGTGAAATGTCTCTTCATATCTTTTGCTCATTTTCTAATTAGACTTTTTTTTTTTTTTTTTAGTGTTGAGTTTTTGAGAAATCTTTACACATTCTAGGTACAAATCCTTCATCAGATATGTAATTTACAAATATTTTCTCCCAGTCTGTCGCTTGCCTTTTCATTCTCCTAAAAGAGTCTTTCACAGAGCAAATTTTTAAATCAATTGCATATATCTATAATATAATTTGTATGTATTTATATAATTTTTTATGTATAAAAGGATAGAGACATCAACTAGGAAGTCTTTCCCAATGATATTGTCATTTGGGTCAGAAATTCTGCTAGTGTTTACAAGTCGTGTCTTGGCAATACACATGAAATAGTAAATGTCACGGTTTATTCTATATAAGGCACTTTAGAATAATATGCATCCAAAATGCAAAGAGGCATATGGACAAGCTGCTACTAATCCATGTAAATTGTACATTAAGGTGGTCTATACTTTATTACATTTTCAAAACACTTTCATTCGGGATAGTAATTGTTTCATAAGCAGCATGAGAAGGATTTTCAGAGTCAGAGATTAAGAAAATTGAAAGGCAGCATTCAGGGAGATAGAAGTTACAAAATACAATTTCATACAATTTCTTTAAGTATCAAAGTTTGCAGGAAATAGCTGTGTTACATTTCAGTCAATCTAAATACATACATTGGAAAGCAAAGTCTAAACTTTGAAGAACTGGATTCTATAATGTGTATTTGAGAACTATCCTTAGAGAAAGTAAATCTACTGGGTGACTCAGTTTATTGTAGTAATAAAATGAAAATAAAGACAATTGTCTAGCTTTTTACATCGATAGATATTGTTTGTTTACTTTTCTTGATTGGTTTAAATCTCTTCAGGAGTATTAACATAAAACAAGAAGATGGGTATTTTTTTCTTTTAAGTATTAGATTCAACGTTATTAATTCTAGGTTTCAACTGATAGATTAACTATGTATTATAACTATGAATGGGATTGCTTTAATTACTGTCTGGCCAGAGAAGCAGTTTATTTAAGTCTATGCATGTCTAATCACTTAATCTCTATTTGCTGAAGGGAAATAGTTTTCCTTGGAATTTCTTTTTTATAATCGCAAAGACTAACTCAGGAATAACAAAATACTCTAAATTCTAAAATTACTTTGTCTCTATAACTCCAATATTTTATTTGAAATACTGTCTTAATATTCATCTGGAAAAAGAAGTCCAAATTTTTAATTTATTAATATGCACTAAAATATTCATAGCTCCCTTGCTAGGGTTTCTAAAAGGTTTTACAAAAAGCTTGTGTAGACTGTAAAAAAGAGGCAATTTTGAAATCAATGTATTTGTCGCATATAAAATACTCCACAGAACTACTCTGCTTTTTCTTCTCCTCTATGAGTTGACAGCTTTTGACAAAGAAACTTTTATGGCAGCGACTGACTTGCAGGATCACCCAAGACCACCCTATCCATGAGGAAGAGGTCAGCAATTAGATAAGGTGCTGGAGGATTGACCTTAACACCAGGGTCTGTCCAGCTGAGGCTTAGTGTTCATTCCGTTCTTTCAATTAAGTTCCTAACAGATTCTTGAGGAAATAAGGGGGAAAGGGCAAACTGGCTTGAAAATCAGAACATACAACAGAGGGCAACAAGCACAGGAACAAAAATGTATTCCAGATTAGCTTTTCTAAAATCAGCAAACCAACATGTCACGGAAAGGGCAGACTTACAAATGACAAAACCGTATCCTCTCAGACCGATGATACAGTTACTTACTTTGGTGAGTGGCCCTAAACTCCAGGAATATATTTTATAAATTAAATACTTATAATAAAACATCAACCCAATTGATCCCAAGAATGTCTGTTGAATATCTCTCTCTTTCTCTCTTTTATGGTGAGAGAGTGAGGCTAATGGCAGTTTGCCACGGTTATGCGATATCCTGGCAAGAAAATGCCTCATTTTATATCACAAACATATGGTCTGGTAATGGTTTTATATTATATTCCTTTAGTGTTTTATTCCTGTTTTTAGGAGACCTCTTCTTGACAAGAGCAATATGTTTTCTTGTCGACCAATCACATCAACTGTTAACACATGCCTTTACTTTTAGAGTTCACAATGGTTAAAAAGTTAAAATTTAACCTTATATTATGTGTGACCTAAATTTTGATTATGCAGTAAAGTTGATCTCTGGTGCTTATCTGTGTTGAATTTACCTTTTCTCTGTTTTTCTTTCAATTAAGAATTGTCTCCCTGTTTTCAATGGTTAATGTTTCTCAAGTTACAAGTGACTAAATTGAAATGTGTACGAAATGTGGCAACCAGGATGGTAAGATGAATCTAAACTTAAGGCTGCAAACTAGTGTTCCACAAGCCAAATCTGGCCCACAGATGTGTTTTGTTTGGCTTAGAGAGTGTTTAAACATTTTTTTGAATCTGTTGCCAACATTTAAAAATTGGGAGATTTCAAACAGAAATCTTGGTCCTCAGGTTCTTTGAGATCTCCCCAGCAGCCCTGGCCCAGGCTTCCGCACAGTGACAGCCGCTCAATGCCAGGTGGCATCTGCCTCTTCCTTTGGGGGTTCCTTCTCTGTCTAGCTCACCTCTGTCCTATCTAACATGCTTTCACTTGTCTACGTTCTATCTCCACTCCTCACCCCCGTGGACATCTGAGTTTGAGATTCCTCTTCTATAACACATGATGTATTTGGAAAGAATTGGTGATGCGGGGCCTTGAGAAATAAATAATCATGAAAGACAATTAGTTATCCTTAAACATATGAAAGGTTGTTTCTGGGGGCAAGTGTTCAAAGCAGTAAAGTACTGTTGCCTCACTAGGCAGGAAAATCTAGAAGGTAAATGTTGCCTAAATGTAGCAATAACATCTTGAATGACAGACAACAAGCCAACCGAAAAAGGAATGTGCTTTCCTGGGGTAAAGAGAGACACCTGTTACTAGAAGTGCGAGTGTGATGGCAAGTCCCATGTAAGCAGTGGCTGGTGAGTTAACCAGTGGTCACCATGGAAGGTCTCTTCTAACTTCATGAAATCTGTGAAACTGGCTTTTTAAAACCATTTTCTTTGGACCTATGAAGTGACCACTATGCTAACTGGAAAACAAGTTTGAATTTTAAAACCTATAGGTCTCTGACATACTCGTATTATTGGACTTAGTGAGATAAAACATAGTAAATGCCAATATTATCCTTCTGAATCACAGGCAGTACCCTGATTACATTTGTTTCAGTGTTATAGGAATTTGACTTCCTTTCTAATAACACATGGCAATCAGATGTACTGTTTTTCTTCTGGGGGGAAAAACATTATTTTAAAAACAGTAACATCAGCACAACTGTCAGGAGAAGAAAAAAAAAGCACAATAGTTTTGAAAATCATTCTGAAGTTTTTATTTGCTGAAGAGATTAAAGAAAGGGTATATAATGCCCCTAAAGTCTTTACAAATCACACAACAACAAAAACAAAACAAAAACAAAAAACCTACAATTGCTTCGCAAAGAAAGTTATCAGGAAAGCTTAAGGTTTATGTGGGCATCAATAGGTTTCCCTCCTGTCTGCTAAGATTTTACCTTTTCAGATAGATCGGGGATCGGCAAATCAATAGCCTGCAGGTCAAATCCAGTCCACACCCTGTCTTTGTATATAAAGTTTTATTAGAACAAGGCACACCCATTCCTTTATCTATCACTAATGGCTGTTTTTGGCTAAGATAAAAGGGCAGTTGAGTAGTTCCAACACAGATAGTCTGACTCAGGAAGTCTAAGGTGTTTACTATCTGGCCATTAACAGAAAAAGTTTGCTGATTCCTTGACTAGCTGCCTCATACTATTTATATCACTATTTCTTGTCAGTAAAACAAAAAGCCAAGTGAGATCTTGAGGTTGCTATAGAAGATAACACCATATTCTATTGCTTTGGTGGTAAACAAAAGACTGCTTTTCTTTCAACTTCTGACTACTGTGTCCCTGTTTTCAACTTGCACCTACTGAGACACAAAACTCAACATTTCTTTCAGTTTCTCACAGAAAATTCTCTCATGCAGAAGCATCACAGAGTGATGTAGACTTCCACCAGGGTTTGGGGGGAGGGGGCAGGTGGAAGAGAGGCATTACATTTCCCCTAGTACACTATTTTAAATCTCATTTCAAAACTTTCTCCAGAGTTCCTTCTGCTTGAAATTTGTTCAAAAATTAGTGAATGCAAGTTTCTTACCAATTTTAATTATCCCCATGATAAATGAGAGGAAGCAAAATAGGAAACTTATTAGCCCTGGCTGCTGTGGCTCAGTGGATTGAGCGTTGGCCTGCGAGCCAAGTGTTGCTGGTTCGATTCCCAGTCAGGGCACATGACTAGGTTGCATGTCTGGTCCCCAGTTGGGGGTGCAAGTGAGAGGCAACCACACAGTGATGTTTCTCTCCCTCTCTTTCTCCTTTCCCCTCTAAAAAAAAAAAAGGAAGCTTATTTTCTTATTAGAATTGCCTTTATTTTAGTTTTCCATTTCCTCTGAGAGGAGTAGAGGACCATGCCATTGCAGTTTAGAATCTGTCTTCTCTGGTTAGAACGTGGAGATTAATGATTTAGAGAACTTATCCAGTTCACTAATGTGATACCTCCTAGTTCCCTTAATGATATATCTTGCACACATTCTAGAAAAATAATAATATCACTTGTGTTGCTGAGATTTTCAACTCCAACAGGCATCCTAGAAATTACATTTGGGATGGTTAGAGGAAAATATATTGTTGTTAAATATAATTTGCATATACAGTTCAGTGAGTGGCTTTGGCTCAAAGTTTCAATATACCAGTGACTTCTGTTGCTAGCCAATGTCCAAGCAGGTATCACGAAAAAAATCTCTTGTTCCAATACACTAGTCCCTCTCTATATCGCAGTTCACTTATCACAGCCTCACTGTATCCCAGGATTTTTTAAAATATTATATTTAATTATTTATCGCGGATGTTTCCCTATATTGTGGGATTTTGCAGTACTGTATACGTATGTTGTTAAAGTTACATAGGTTTAAGAGTGTAGAATATATTTAAGAACATCATTAGAGTTTATAAAAGTGTGGAAAAGGTTAATAAGGGAGTGGGAAAGGTTAATAAGGGACTAGGAACAGTTTATAAGTGTGTGGGAAGAGTTTATAAAGCCTTAAAAATATATAAATACTAAAATAAATGTAAGGTTCCTACTTCGCAGATTTTCACCTATCGCGGGGGGCTCTAGCACGTAATAGCAATGATAAGCGAGGGAATACCGTACTTGGAAAGAATAGATAAGATACAAACATCTCTGTAAATGCAAAGCTGAGCTCAGGGGTGTAGGAAATCCACAGGGGCCAAAAGCTAAGGCAGATGCCCCGAGAGTTTTCATCTCTTATCTTTCCCCCCTGCATCACCAGCTTCCCTGGGTTTCTCTCAAGGATTCCAGCTTCTCTCCATTATGCAGAACCTGTCAGCTCTGACCCAGTCCTTACCATCATCCTTTCCATACGGGGTTTCTTCAAAAAGAAAAATTAGTTCTCTGTTAAGAGCCCACCCTCTTCTGCAGCTAGTTTTGTGATTGTGCCAGATTGACATTTTGCCATCTCCCCAACCCCATCCCAAGCAAAGAAACCTGTTACATGAACTTTTCTCATTTACTACCAAAGTTGGAAAAGAGATCATGTGAAGAGCTGGAGACAGGTTTTTCATGAGACAAAGCAAATAGTGCTTGGTGCCTTTTCCCATGACCAAATGAAGGACTCTCACTCAGAGAAACATCTAACATGGGGCAGAGATGATCAAGACACAGCCAAATGGCTCAGAAGCCCTCCCTTTCTTCAGCTGCAAAACCTTCTCTCTGATACTTCCAGACACTCATTGAAAAGTACCACTGAGGATGACTTTGTAGGCTCATGTCTGTTCATGAGCAGTGCAAGGCAGGAATCAGTTTGAATGGAAAGTAAGGGACTATGAAAAGGACATTTTGAGAACACGGAATTGACACAGAACACTGTCGGTATCAAGGGGGGGCTATTCCGGAGTCCAGGTGAGGCATGAAATGCCTTGGGATTACCAGTGAGGAATTTGGGAATATCTAGGGCCATGGTAAAACATTTAAAGTCTCTTCATTCTGACTCATTCTTCAGATTTTAGCTCAAATATCACTTCTTTAAGGAAGTGTTTCCTGACAGACACCCCCCCCAAAGCTGTCAGAGTCTCCTGGTAGTCAGTCTCATAACCCCTGGAAATGTGTTTCCTTAGTGTCTCTTGTGACCATTATAATTGCATAATTAATTGTTCAATTCATATTTAATGTACTTCTCCTCTCTAAATGTAAGTTCCATGAAGCGGCACACCTTGTCGGTCTTGTTCACCGCTCTATTTTCAGTGCCAGACATACAGTTGGTTTCATTAAATGAAAGAGCTATAAAGTTACTGCAATGATGTGGTTACAGTCATTATAATATTACATTTGCTTATAATGCACCTTTGAGCAGCTTTTTCAAATTTTTAAAACACTGTCATCCAGTAAGAAACACCTTATACATCCTGACATGCCATACACACAAAATTAAATAAAAAATGTTACCGTAAACAATGCTGACAATCATTACATACAGTTCACTCTAAAATTTTATAATGTCTTCTGTTTCAGTTTTGAAAAGTGCTAGTAGTGACCCTTTAAATTAGTTTCCTGACCTACTTGTGAATTGTAACATACAGTTTGAAAATCCTTGCCCCAGGGCACTCCATAATCATAAGATACAATTGAATATTAACTGTGTTTAAACTTTGCCTTCATTCATCTGTCTCTGTATATTTCATAGGCTTTAGACAACATATTCCTTGTAGATGCAGCAAAATACTTGTTATGGTTTCCAAAACTCCTTAAATGAACATTCAGCTGTCAACGCCCCACTGTGGGTACTTACAGGCAGAGGGCGTTGTAGGTAAGATGGCCCAGCATGCCGAAGTCCACTGTGTCCTAAGGTAATAATTTACTTGCAGGAAGTATAATTTACCTGACATTCTGCTTGTACATTTATAATTAGATTTGGATTTCTTGCCCAGTTTTACTACATCAGACTAACATATGCTGTGCTACAGATGGAAGTCCCAGGTTATATAGCATCAGGGCCCCTGAGGTCTTGTGATTCCAAATTAAACTTGGGTGTGCATATAAACCATGCAAATTATGCTATGGCCACATGCTCAGCACTGCCAAAAAGAAATCAGGCAACAGGCCTAGAAACAAAATGCATTGAAGACTTCCTCCTCTTCCTGGAAACATTTTTATTAGCCTGGGAGATTGAGGGATTTTGAAAGTAAACACTCAACTCAATTGCCATGACTAGAGGCACATGCTTCTTTGGCCACCAACACAGGCTGGTGTCTAGGCCTGCTCTATGCCACTCAACCAGCGGAGCAGGAACTTAGGGAACTCATCAGAATTTTTGTAGGCTCAGTATAGGGAAAATGTTCTCACATGTGGATGACGAGAGCTGTATTACTCTGTGGGTGATGCTGCATCAGTGGGTGGGAGGCTCTGTTCTTTCCCCTCTTGCCTGGGTGACACACAGGTCGGCTGAGACCTCGCTGCCCAGAAGTTAGCTCAAGTGTGGGTTCATCTGAAAGAGCTGCAGCAGACTGACTGCAGGAGGTCAGTAGGAGTCTGGCACACAGGGGTCAGGGGGTAGATGGGATGTCTCTATGTACGCTAGCTTCATTCTCTTTCCGAGGGTGTCACGCATTAAATTTGTGAGAGTAAACTTTGTATTGGAAAGTATATCTTGCAAGTATAGCAGAGTGCAGAAATCCTAAGTACAGTTCAATAAATGTTACAGAGTGAACATACCCCTATAACCAGCACTCATATCAAGAAGCAAAACATTTCTAGTTATACCAGAAGTGCAATCTATGCTTCCTTCCAGTGTCTGTTCCCCAAGGGTAACTATTATCCCTCCATTTAATATGATAAATGAATTTTTCCTGTTTTTGAATTTTATATAAAAAGACTCCTGAAGAATATACTTCTTCAAATATGGCCTCTCTCATTCTGTTTTATGTTTATGAGATTCATCTGTGGGGTTGTAGCTGTTTGTTCATTCCCACAGCTTGATGGCTCTTCACTAGATGAATGTAACACAATTTTTATATCCATTGTATTGCTGATGGACATTTTGGATATTTCCAGTTTGGAAAAATTATAAATAATGCTTCTAAAGAACATTCTTGCACATTTCTCTTGGTAAATCTATGCACATACTTCTATTGTCATATCTAGGAGTAGAAATGTGGGAATACTAGATATGAGAATAATTCAGCTTTAGCTGAAATCTCTGAATGGTTCTCCAGTTTAAACTCCCACCAGGAAGGTATGCAAGGCTTAATTGCTCCCTAGTGTCTGTCTTTTCTTTTATTGTATTATTTTTTTCCATTACCATTTAGTCCCCTTATAACAACGCCCCCCTCCCTGCAATCACCACACTGCTGTTCATGTTCATGAGTCCTTTTTCCTTTTTACTAAATCCCTTCACCCACTAACAACCCCCCCCATATCTGTCATCCTGCTCTCCATCTAAGAGTCTGTCTCTATTTTACTTGTTAGTTCAGTTAGTTCATTAGATTCCACATGTGAGTGAAATCATATGGCATTTGTCTTTCTCTGAATGGCTTATTTCACTTAGCATGATGTTTTCCAGGTCCATCCATACTGTCACAAAGGGTATAATTTTCTCCTTTTTGTGGCTGAGTAGTATTCCATTGTGTAAATGTCTCATAGTTGTTTTATCCACTCATCTGCTAATGAGCACTTGGGCTGCTTCCATAGCCTGGTGTGTGTAAATAACACTGCGATCCACCTTTTTAATTCAGCCACTGTAGCAGGTATTTTTAATTTGAAGAGCATGGACCTTGTAATTAGACAGACACAACTTTTCTTGTTGTGTCACGTTCCAGCAGTTTAGATGGCTCAACAAGTCACAGTGTCTCTCTGAATCTTGTGTTTCTTATTTGCAACATGGCAATAAAAGTGGTTATTACACAGGAGAATTATAAATGATAAATTAAATCATGTGTGTGAAATAATAATTATTATTTCTTAAGCATTTACCACATACAACGTTAAGTATTTACCTATACCGTAAGATTAAGACACAGCACTTATGAGCAACACCAGTAATAACAGCTACACTGCCCCCACCATCAGACTTATAAACATCTAGCCTTCTGTAGAGATTCTGAATTAGTCTTGCCATTGTTCCCAGAAGATCGGACTGCTCTGTCTCCCAAAAGGAGATGTAATCTATGCTTTGTAGTCATTCAAAAGTGTATTAAGATGTTGCTAGGGCACATGTGATTTGTTTATTTCCGTCTGCTATTTCAGGGCTCAAAGTTCCAGTATCACATCACAGTATCATGACAGAAACAGCTTAGAGAAGACCAAGGAACTAGCAGGTGAAGACATGAACTTCTATTTTTTACCAAATAAAGAACAAGAAATGACTGTTTGGGGGGCATCAATCATGCTTTCCAAATGCTTTTACTATAGAGTCTAAGTATGAATGTATTCCTTTGTCAGAATTTCACCACATCTTCTTCTGCAAAGAGGTGTCATGTTGCTTTAAGAATTGAATGGTAAAATTGTTTATAGTCTGTCTTCCTGCCCAATTTATAGAAGCTAAAAAAAGCCCTCACTTTTAGAAGAATGAGCCTATGATTTTCAGAAAACATGGATAAACCTTTAGGTTGGCAGATCGCTTTCAACAATTGGTATATATCCAACAGCTCTTCAACAGCCGAGGCTTTGTCTACACAATAGGAAAATAAACATTTAAGCAGGAAGTGAAACATCACAGAGAACTATAGTTGCAAGTTCAAAGTGTACCCCTCGTCCTCCCACTGTTACTACTGTATTATTGGCAAGGGGAGGGAGAAAGGGGGATTTTCATGCCTTCTCACTGGCTGTTAGGGACCCACTTCCATTTGGATTCACAAACAAGCCTCTTGGTTCTTACTGAACCATGTTCCCTGTTCACACTTGTCTTTAAGTTTAACAAATAATTGTAGAGTCCTTCCAATATAAAACTGTTTAGAAACCATGAAAGACTGATTCTTAAATTAATAAACTAAAACACATTTTCCCAAAACACAGTTCTTTAATTTTTAGAGGCTTGTATAATTTAAGGGAATTTAAATACATGTGTTTTTTATTCACTTGCACTGACATCATCAAAATAGCCTTTTAAACAGCTGGCTGAGCCCTTTTTAATAAAGTTCACTTCTGACTTCTTTCTTTTTGAAAACAAGATTTTTCTTTTTTGCCAAAGGCAATGAGCTTAAATGCCAGAAGATTTGGATTTTGATCAAAATTCCAAACCGTAAATTTTGAGGTTGAATTTTTTGCAAATGGGCTCCTGACTTCCCATTGAAATTAGTTGCAAAGAAGAAAAAACAGCAGCATCTGAATGAAGTTTATGGTCAAACCTGGTTGTCAGAAGACGAAAGAAATATCTATATTTGCTGCTTAATTTTGTGCCAAATCTGAAATGAATCAATGTACAATGTGTATTGGATTATTACAGAAATGTGATCCACTGCCAAGTACTTAACTTTCCCACCATCTCTGGTTATCATGAGTAAACCACAATGCCATACTCTCCAGAGGTTAGAAACCGAGCACACTGCGGCTGTCTGAGATTTGTGAGATGTGATTGTTTTAACAGAGTCATTTTAGAGAAAAATCTTTCGCTAAACATTGTAGATGCTCATTATACACACATGTGCCTGTGTCTATATAAAATATATACTTGTATGTGTATAGGAAGTGTGTGTGTGTGTGTGTGTGTGCGTGTGTGTGTGTGTGTGTGTGTGTGTAATCTCTAGGGATTTTTCTTTTTTAATAAGAATATTCTCCCTCTAAAAGTATGTTTAATGATTTAGCAAGAAAAATTATAATATGAGCACAAAATAAGTGAAGGATTTCAACCTTTATAAATATATCCACATGCTTCACTTGAAACAAACCTCTTAAGGCTTTTTGGTATTAACAACTTGAGACTGTTTTTCTCCTTGTTGAAATGTATATAGGCTAAGCAGTAATCAGAGAGATGTATGACTGGGAGAAGCTGGATTTTACGGGAATCTATGAAGCAAACAAGCATTCTAATCTCCTACAGCCCTCCAGCAGAACTGCAAAAACCAATGTCCCATTTAAGAAACAAATTGGTTTGCCGTCAAAAATTCTTCAAAGTATAATTCCCCTAGAATTGGAAAATTAAAAGAGAGAAAGAAAAAGAGAAGAAAGAGATGAGTTCTCTGATTTTATTTTATAATTGAGATATTTAAAAGGAGAGCTTTATGTATACACACTCATATGAAGGTGCACAAATATTAATGGAAGCTGCTTCTGATAAAAATAGAAAACAGAATTTTATTATTGTATTATTGCTAACAAATTTGTTTACAAGATTCTTTTTGAACGATAGCTATACAGTTACCTTTCGGGTGGAATTTGTTTGCTATCAAAAGCTTTGGAATCTTCATAATCAGTTTTCAACATCCAGTTTCTATAATAGTAAAAGAACATTCATGAGTTTACAAACAAGTCTTCTTTAAGAAACTTTAATATGCAAAAATTCAGATTTATAAGTGAGATGTTAATTCTTATGTACTTACACTTGTTCAAGCTTTGTCACAGATACCTCATTAAATTTTTTAAAACTTTGACAAGGAGAAGACCATTGTCCTCAGTTGATAAATATAGAAACTTTGAAATGTAGAGGTATAGCAGAATGAATGAATTTCATTATGAAGTGCATAGTCACAGAATTTTTAGTGGGTTCACCGCACAGTCCATTTAAATAAGAACTTCCATTGTGCGTAGAATAACTGATGAAGGTTGGTGATGATATAGAAAAAAAGCAGGAGGAAAAAATATCTAAAGAGGATACCACCCATTGAAGATCCAATTGAAATTAAAGAGCAGCCAGTGACAAATAGGATTTTATTTAATGACATTTGATTTGTATCTCCCAAATAACTCTTTTACTACATAATATAAAATACATCACTATTTGCATTATTAAGCAATAGTTGTTTTCAGAAGTGTTTTATATATTGATTTTTTTAGCTTAATTCAGAGAATGCTGTTTCATATTGGCAGTAAAATTGCTAGATTTTATGACTTAGCTATGTTGTATGACCTTGGCAAGTTACAAAATTTCTATATAGCAGTTTCCTCATTTATAAAATGATAGTGATGATATATAGACATATTGTA
The DNA here is from genome assembly GCF_987537825.1 of Furipterus horrens. Taxonomy (NCBI): domain Eukaryota; kingdom Metazoa; phylum Chordata; class Mammalia; order Chiroptera; family Furipteridae; genus Furipterus; species Furipterus horrens. The sequence goes on along the minus strand of NW_028327175.1, from coordinate 152,611,804 downwards.
CAAATGTACTGAAATATCTGAAAGGATTTGACTTCCTAGTAGGTTACAAAGATATCATTGTGTTCAATTATGGTTATATATTGAAGTCTCTTCTCTTTTCTTCTCTCTGTTCTCCCTCTCCCTTTCCTTCCTTCCTAAATATAAACTCTCATTATAAAGTCATAGGTTGTCAGAACTGGGAGGAAAAAAAGCCATAGAGATCATGAAATTCTATCAAAAGAGAAAATAAAGTTCCAGAGAAATTAAATAATTTATAGAAAGTCACAAAGCCACAAAGCTTTTAATGGCAAGGTCCCAAGTCACTGGAACTCCCAATCCTAACATCTGAGGGAGGGATTCTAGCAGAGTGAGTAGAGCATAAGATTGGGTAAGATATGAACAGGGGTTCGACCCCTACCACTGAATTAACCCTCTGCCTCTGTAAAATGGGATTAAAAATGCTATCCAAATTCTGGCATTACTGTGATATAGTAAGCATTTACTAGAATACCTGGGACTCATTAGCACTGAATGAACATTTTTTCATTGCATTTTGCTATTTCTCTTGAGATACTGTAAGCTACGTCCACCTTCATTTTTGTGACATGGACCCCGGAGTTATGAATTGCTTTCTTGATGGCCCAAGTGGTTCTACTGAAGGTATTAATATCTAACTTAAGTGCTTGCTACATAATGCTTTGAGGTAGGTAGTAGCATTAAAACTTTATAACAGATGAGAAAACCGAGGCACAGCGAAATCACTTGTTCAGGAGCACATGGCTACTAAGTGGCTCCAGAGCCCACATTTTTATCACTGACATACTGCAGCTAAAGCAGTGAAGATCATTCAGTCCCACTGAGTCCAGGGCAGCAGGGATGGAACTCGGGAAATATGCTGCCTTCTCCTTTCACTATGAATGTCTGTAGGGAACTGCCTCCTGGAGAATTATGTGCTTATAACTCCCAGTCTGCAAAGGAAATGGGCACCACGATTGTAATGTGGGAGAATCACAGTTGGCCTAGAGACCTAAGCCAAAATCTCCCAAGAGTAAAACTAAATGAGATGCCTCATCCAAGCCCCCATGCATGTTTGTCCAAGCCCAACTGACTACGGACACTCTCTCGGGGGTAATTCTGCCATTCATACAATCGAGATGCTGAAGCTCAAGGGTAAAATGGTTGATTCCCAGGGGACAACGTGCCCACTGAAATCACCCTTCTTGGAAGTTGTAGTTGTCCCTGATTTCTGGGAGGATTAGATTCATGAGCATGATGGTGTTGAAAAGCTCATTTAAAAATGAAGATTGATGTTTAATTATTATTTGATTTGCAGTTACAGCCTTTCATTTTTTAAACATCTTAAGAGCAGAGAAACAAAATTGTTACCTAAGAAACTATTGAAATTCTTTTAACTCTTCTGGGTATGTATTATGTATTCCACGAGTTCTCTGCCAGGGATATAAGTCAGAAACTCTCCTGCTGGTTTTGATTACAGCTGCAAAGTCACAGATTTGAACAGCTCTAAACAATCATTCTTCTGAAACTGCACATAAATATAAAACATTTTCTTTATCCTTATCACATAAACCTTCAACAGGGTTTGCTTCAAAGTAAATGCCAGTTTTCTTCCATTTTTTTCTCATTTATCATTTTAACAATTAGCAAACCTAATTTCTGCAACAAAGCCATCTCATTTGCATATTCAAAGGTCACTGTAGAGGTTCAAGCTATTTAATATCAAAGCAATGATAATTTAACAATTTCTTCCTCTGGATTCAGATAAAATACAAAATTACCTCTGGCTTTTTAGTCTTGCACATTTACAGATACATGATAAAAACATGAGATAAGCTAACGGACTGAGCAATATAATGAACCATCAGTTAAGCTATGGTAAATTTTCTTCATATCCAGCTTCAGGTCTTTGCGTTGTCACTTTATTATTTAAAATGGAGCCATCGCATTTCAGTAAGTGATATCAGAAACATAATTTGCTAAGACACCTCTTTATTTGAGGCACTGTCAGAACTGGCAATGAGAAATGACACAATCCCTCCGCTGAAAGTGACAGGTGCCACTATATTAGTCCAGTGCCTGTGTTTTTCTCTGCTGTTTTTGAAAAATTGTATTTCCTTTGTGTAAGCAGAACAAAAAGAAATAGAAATCAGTTCCATGTGAATTCTGCGGCCCTCTATATTAAACTGTAATTGTTTCCTGGTAAAAAACCAAGCCTGCAGGATTTCCTGAAAAATAATTTACAAGGATGGGTACTGGGTCCAGCTCGCTTTTCTTCCCTGTGCTTCTGTAATTGATGACACTGCAAGGAGCTGATACATTTGCTGCTGCTGCATCTCCAGAAAGTTCTTTTGCTTTAAACAAACAGCAATCATCCAAAAAATAAAAATCTTTACATGGCATTCATTCTCCTGGCTTCTTGGTTGGTAGTTGCTTTTCAACTCTGGCACTGCTCTGAGGAACCCAGTTAAAAAACCCAGTTGGATCAATACAATCATGAAGACAGCTTGGATGAATTATGCAAGGTAATAGTTAGGCAAACAATTGTAATTTGATCTAGTCAGCTCAACAGGAGCTATGACTTGAAAGAAGTAACATGGAATGGATGCTGGCGTAGGGGCCCTACACACCTGAGTTCAGATTCTCCTTTTCCTACTGCATAACTTGTACTGTCACCTAAACGTCATGAGCCATAATTCCCTCTTATGCGAAACTGGGGAATGACGAAGCCTATTTTTCAGAAGAGAAAGCAACAAGCTTCTTGTGAGAGCTGAGTGAATTGAAGATTGGAACACATTCTGCAAATTATAGTTTTACAGATAATAAAAATGGTGAATCAGAGCCTTGGGGTCCATTGTTTGAAGAGCCTTGTGTTATTTTAATAACAAGTGCAAAGGAAAAAAACACTAACTGTTCTTAGGCCTTGCCACGTGTCAGGCATTGTGCCAGGCACACAGCACACATTCTCATTTATTCCTCATGAAAGTCTTGTAAGGGATATGTTGTTCTTCTCTTATACAATAATAATAATGTCTGATAATTATTAACTGCACAGTATATGCCATATTTTGTGGTAAGTGATTTACACACATAATTTCATGAAATCCTTAAGATAATCCTGTGAAGAAGATGCTGTTGTTATCCCTATACATAGGCTCAGAGAAGTTAAATTGTACAAAGTCATATGGCTGATTCTGGGACTCATTAAACCACTTGCCATCAAAACCATTAGCCCCGGATCTCCTTGTGTACCCTTTGACCTTCCAGTTTTGGATCTTTTTGGGTTGTGTACATTTTAAACTAACTTCATAGATAAAAATGTGCAATGGGACTGGAAGAGCGTAGGAGCATGCACTATGAGTTTTCTGGGGTTCTCAAATATTTCACACCTCCCATTTTGCTGTGGCCCTGCACACTCTTTAGGATCAGGCAGAAGCCCAGATATCTAGAGGTTTCTTCTCTCATGTCTTTTGGTATGCTTTTAGGCAAAGTTTGGCAGCACAGAAGGAATGAAGATCCAGACATACTATGTCACATAAAATGAGGTTAGAATAATGAAATAAACTCTAATAAATTCCATTTGTGATAGCTTGACTATATGTTCAGCATGGATCATCATATGGTAATTTATTATTGAAAATTGTGACTTTATGCTTCAGAAGGCAATACCAATTAAGGGCCACACATGCCTATTCCGTTCATTCCAAATATTTGAGTCACAAGCACAAATAATGGAGCTTTCGAGGTGTTGCATCACAAATGGAAAAGTCATAATCCTTTAAACCTGCTCCCTCAGCCAAACAGATTGGTGAAATGTATGGCTGACAAATTCTCTATTATCTTAGAGATTAAAGAAGCATAGCAGAACACAAAATGAGCATTGTAGGACACCAGAGGCCTTCCAAAAATAAGACAAGTAAAACATTCATAACTAGCAGTTCAATTACCAGAAGTATTTTGTAGCCAAGGACTTTCATTATTGCTACACCGTAGTATAAGGAATCTTTCACCCCCATGTGTTAGTGGCTTCTTAATGAACACTTAAGCTTTGTTACTTGCCATGTGTACAGTGTGGTGAAGAGCAAAGAAAGAAAGAGGAAGAGATTCATGTTCCAATGAGGTAATGATTGTATTAGCTCTTTAATATTTGTCCCAAGAATTAAATGATGCAATATATTCTCAACAACAAGCTTCTGTCAGGCACAAAGCAAGGCTCTGCCTAGCACACAGTAAGCAGTCGGAAGATGTTAGCTATTGTTGCTGTTGCCATTGTTTTCATCATATTCTCACCTTTTCCTTCTAGACATTCTTCACCAACCCAGGCCATGTCCTACCTATTCATCTACCATTTTTAAAGACCAAGAGAAGACAAAAGTAAAAGGAAAAGATAAAAAAGTAATTAGAAATAGGGCAGCACAGATGGTTGTTCCATCTCAAGTATTTATAAGGGAGTTTAGAAGCTCAGGAATACTTTCTCTCAATGTGCTTATGTATAAAATCTGGGGAAGGGTAATATGAATGCATTGGCCTCCTCCAGGGAAGACATGCTGTTTGACAAGCTATAGAATAATTTAACACCAATGTACAGCCAAGGAGCAAAGAATTTATATTTTTGCTGAATCTTTGAATGTCAGTGGAAGACATCATGTTTATGTACAAGATCTCATTTACCACTCTTCCTTTTTTTGCCAGAAACAGAAGCAAAAATTGCCTTAAACATAGCTTCTCTCACTGGGCATTGACCATTTAGTTGTGAATAAGGAAGTTCTTAAGAGTCTTGTGAGAACAAAGCAACATGTGATATGTTCATCTTAACTTCCTAATATGAGGAGACAAAAAGCATAATGTAGACACCTCTCTCTTGCTCTCTCTCCATATTTACACACACATATATGATACACACACTTGCTATTATGTTTGAAATATATTTGTTCATGACATACCCTTATTGTTGGTTTGCACAAGACCTTCTTTGTTTTGTTTGTTTTAGTAATATATTAAATTACAAAAAGGACACCCCCCTGTGGACTCTAGAACATTGGCAATTACTTACATATATTTTATTGGTATTGCCTTATCCCTTCTCTATCCCCCCTAAATCACTGTCCTTCATAAACTTGCTTTCCATTTATATCATTTTATCATGTTTAAAATTTACATTCTCTTGTGTCAGTTGTTTTTAACTTCTAAAAGTGTCGTATATAATATCCTGGGTCTTACTGCTTTAATTTAAGATCATTGTTAAAATGAATCTATTTTGTTTCATGTAGTTATATTTAATTCTTTTTGCAGCCTATATTGTATTTCATGGCATATATGCACCGCATTTTATTTGGCCATTTTTTCTCAATGGGCATTTGGATCCTTTCCACATTTTGCCATCTTCCTGGCCTAAAATATGTATTAACCACTAATGATTCAATGAACACCCAGTATTTTTCTTTTACCACTTCTACCATCCACACACATCATCATGAAACCAACTAAAAGGAAAGGAAGAAGGGCTGAATACATTTTAGTAAGAATTGCTGTTTGGGATTGGGGAGAGTTCATTTTAGTAAGAACTGCCGTTTGCCTATTAACTCCAATGGATGTAATTCTGTAAAGATTTCATTTATTATCCCTTGACCTTGTCATTTTCTATTAATAATAGCTTTGCTTCCTTAAGCAATTTGTTGTACTTCAGTTTCTTCCTCTGTGAAAATAACCAGACTGATCTTAAAAAATCTTTAAGATGCCTCTCACCCTCTAAGATCCTAGGCCCTGAAGGAGAGAGAGGGACTTATCTATAGCAGGAAAACCTAATATTTACTGTGCAATTATGAAGGACACAATGCCCTATATGTTATACCAAGTATTTTGTTTAATGTTCACAACAACCTGATGAGGTGGCTACTACTATTATTCCAATGTTGGAAAAAACAAACTGAGGCAGAAATAACTGAAAAAACTAAAACCACACATATCTAAGGTTTTATAAAGCTAGCCTGATGAGTCATGGAATTAAGATGGAAATCCATGCAGCCTGAAGCAAAACTCCCCCTCCTGGTCAAGTACTTTGCATCTTGTATTCCTCAAAGCCAGCTGACCATCTTTAGTCTTCCCTAAAGCTCTAAGAGTAACCATTGTTAAATTCAACCACACAAATTTCATATGTAGCTAGAAGACCACCAACCAAACCAAATAACAAAATTGACAGCTTTTTTGAAACAGAGGGTTTTTTTCATCAGTATCTGTTTAAAAAAACAAATCACATATGCATTTTTTGGCTTGTTATCATGACCACTCAATGAACAGAGAAAAATTAAGTTGCTAAGACTGAAGATGTCACAATGAATTCTGATGAAGAATGTCTGTGCCGCTGGTGTTCCAACTGTCATATGATGGTGTATTCCTATGATATTTTATATATTTATGTCTTAGTCATTCCCCCATAACATGACTGTGGCACCATGGAAACTTAATTCAAAATGTAGAAATTATTGCCACGTTTGAATATTTTTGCCAACATTCAAAGTTGCAGTATTTTAAGTTTATTAAATATTATCAGTATATGAAAGCTTCAGCTCATTAGGAAGCTGAAGGAATACAGAGTTGCCAACTTATAATCAGTTAGTCAGTGAACATTCATCTTGTGATGTGTGCAGAATACAGAATTAGGCAGTTGGGACACAATAAAAGAACTAGAAGACTCTTTCTGCATTTAGCAACTTTATAATTTAATTGAGGAAATTATCTAAACTTAAGAACAGGGTATTATATATCAAATATAAATTTAAATGATATGAATTCAATAGGTATATACTGAGGGAATACAGTAAAGGAGGATTTATGAATTAATCAGAGACAAGTTCTAAATGAAATCACATCTGTATCACAAGTTATAGCTTCTGTTGAGCACCTACTATGTGCACATCCCTGTTCTTAGCACTGCAGAAGCATTATCTCACTTGATTTTCACAACCATCCTATTACAAATTATTGTTTTTATCCCCATTTTAAGGATGAAGAAACCAAGAACCAGAAAACTAAGACAATATACCTAAAGTCACCCCTCACCCTCCGAAGACAGACTGGGCAGGATTTAATCAAGCTCAAGTTGGTCTGAAACAAAAGCTGATATGCTAGGTGTTATGTATATTGTGTTTAAAGAAATTGCACTAAGTATTTGTCGCTGGGAGTGGGAGGGAGATTCCTTGAGGCTGTGAATTCTGTTTATCCTCAAAATTGTCTCCTAATTTTAGTATCAATAGTATCAATCTTGTCTGCAACATTTATTATGGATATAGTGTTTCCTTAATGCTTCTCTATTTCTATCTTTTCTTATACATTTGTTACTCTGAATTCTACTGTAAGGAAGAGCTGTCTCTTCTCTGGTACTGATCTATTAGTTTATTGGATTTTATAGAGAAGTATGGATCATGCATATTTATTTTATTCCATAGGTTAAGTCTAATACTATTATTATTTATATTGTTGCTTAAATTGTGCCATCTTTAGCTATTGAGAGTTCTTTCAGGTTGGATCCCATATTCTTGTGACAAGTCTCAATTTCTTTTAAAGCATTCCCTTGTCTTCTAGAATCACAAGCTATTCTAGGTTGATCTTATCCATATCTTGCCCTAGCCCTGGAATCAAACACTTCTTCAAGATTATCTATTCCATTCTATAGGAAAATAGTGATTAGAAGCCAAAATTTGGGTGCTGTGTATGCTCAGATCTGTTTTTTTTATTACCATCCTCTATTGTTCTCATTATTGAGAACTAATTTTGGTGAGATGAGAGAGAAGACAGCCCTTGGATAGGGCTTTAAAATAATTTACATACCAACTTAAGAAGTTGATATCATTGATATTAGAGAGAATTTTTGTAAAACTAAACAGGGAAGAGGGTAATAAAATTGAGTTATGTTGATTTTCATACTCGGGAACAGCATATAGCAGGTAAATGAGCAAAAGACTGGATGATTAAAACTAGCTAGTTAAGGTTATCTATGCATGGAGTGAGACAGGCCCAGTACTAGAATAAAAATATAGGAGGGAGAAAGAAAGGAAAGAAATGTAAACATTAGAGAAAAGTAGTTGGCTAGAGATTGTGGCAGACATGACAGGGTTATTAGGGGAAGTATAAAATTTTTCTGTTTTTTATCCTGGAGCACTGAACATATGAAGGTGCCTCTGGTAGTGTCAGGAATAATTGACTCTGTGTCAAGAAAGTGTAGACTTCAGTTTTGACACATTTGATTTAAAAATTATTGAAACATATTAATGAAAAGATCTCCAATAGTGAATGGGAGGTGTGATAGTAAATATATAATATTTTTGAATTTCTAATACCTGCCTCTGGACCTCATTTTTAGTAGGTGTTTAGAATAATAATAGCTAGCATTATTAAGAGCTTACCTGTATCAGGCCTATGTCAAACATTTTTATGTATATGACCTTATGTAATCCTCATCATACTATTCTTATCATTTTTATATTTTTTTATGGAGAAACTGAGATTTAAAGAAGTTAAACAGTTTGATCAGAGACATAGCTAGCAACTTATGAAATTAAGATTTTACTTTAGCACACATGACTCCAATGCCTCTGATTTTAATCAATAGACTGGTGAGAGAGAGAGAGAGAGAGAGAGAGAGAGAGAGAGAGAGAGAGAGAGAGAAAGAGAGAGAAAGATATGGCAAGTGATCAAACTCAAAATAAACCTTACAGAATAGTTTTGAGACTCATTGTATGAATGAAGTCACCAAAAGAACAAGACTAAAGGAATAAAAACACACTAACACAGAGACTCAAAATACAAAGGAAAAGATGATTAAAGAAAAGAAATCAGAAAAGGAAAGAAACCATTGCTGGCATATCAAAAGAGTAAAACTGCTATGGTGAGAGACCTCACTTACAGTAATTGTAGGTAAACTTATTGCAGATCAATATTCCTGCTAAGAACAATTATAGAATGCAGAAAATATCTTAAAACATTAATTGGAAGGTATCGGGAAACTTATGAACTTAGTAAAGACTCCAAGAGCCAAGATTCTGGAGGAGAGTGAAGTTTCTAGATAAACCTAAATTCATGCAATTTTCCCCTGAGGCATTTGTCAGTTTTCAAGCAGTAGCAAAGAAGCTGTAAAGAGCACTTGAAGTTTTTTGTGACTTGGAGTAAGAAATTGGAGTTCAAAGTCTACCAAGAAGGAGAGGCCTTAGTAAACAACCCATGATTTCAGGTGGTCCTACACTGTAAAAATTTACCACTTCTCACATAGACTAAAGATCCATGATTTAATTAAGGTAATATGGCCAGCACTATTGCCTTTCAGAAGAAATAAACATTTTTGAGGGAGATAACACTTTATAATTATTCATATACCATGTCCAGAATTCAATACAAAATTAACCACTATCTAAGAAACAAAAATAAGGGTCCAAAATCCAAGATAAAAAGCAGAAAACGGAAACAGACCTATACAAGATACATATATTTTTCAGACTCAGTGTTAAAATATATGATTAACATAATACAAAAATAAAGAAGACAAAGAAATATTTCAGAAAAGACATTAAAACTATGAAAAAGAATCAAGGAACTATATGAGATCTGTCTGAAAAGTATTCAGCCCTATAATATGAAAAGGACACACTTATTGAAGAAGATACAAGATACAAGAAACATTGTACATAGGTCAATGACACCTTAGTCCTCTTCAAAGTGGGCACCTTGGGACCTCACACATTTTCCCAATCACCATCAGCTGCCCCACTGTAGTTTCTTGAATCTCATTGATGGTCTGAAATCTCCTTCCTTTCAAAGGTGATTTTAGTTTAGGGAAGAGCCAGAAGTCATAGGGCGTGAAATCTGGGCTGTAGGGGGGTTGAGTCACCTGGGTGATTTGATGTTTCCCAAAAACTCTGTATAAGTGATACATGAGTATGCGTGTTGTTGTGATGAAGCTGCCAATTACCAGTTGCCCATAGCTGTGGCCTTCTGAATCATCTCAGTAGTTTCCATGGAGGAATGTTCAAGTTTAATGCAAAATTTGATGCAGATTTGTTGTTCTACTTGCTCAATCGTTTTGAATGCAACAGTCACACAGTACCCATGCTCATTCAATGGCATCTACCACCCTCACTGACTAGTACAGTGAAGTAGTCATTGTTCATGCATGCACATTCCAGTCTGCTCTCCTTGGCTGCCAGGTTACATTGATGTTGCACAAATAATTCTTGTTATATTACATATGGCTGGAATTTTTTCATACAGACCTTATAGAATTAAAAAATATAGCTGAAATAACATCTTTTTAAAAATACAAAACATTGTACTTATTTTTTAAATTTATTTATTTTTGAGAGAGAGGAAGGGAAAGAGAAAGACAGAAGCATCAATTTGTTGTTTGACTTATTTATATATATTCATTGGTTGTTTCTTGTATGTGCCCTGATCAGGGATCAAACTTGCAACCTTGGTGGGTCAGAACAATATTCTAACCAACTGAGCTACCTTGACAGAGATGAAATTATATCTTAATAGATAGATTTAAGTGTAGATTACACAAAACTGAAGAAAAAAATTACTAAAGTAAATATTCAAGATGAATCACAGAGAGAGAAATAATGAAAAACACATGTTTTAAAAAAGTATGATACATACATAGAACATGGTCAAAAGGATAGTATACATATAATTGAAATCCTAGGAGAAGAAAGAGAATATGGCACAAGTAATATTCAAAGATATAATGACTGAGAATCTTCCAAAAAATGAAAATGTAGTGTCACCAGTTGAAAAAGTGCTACAAATGCTACAAAGGAAAACAACCATATCTAGGCACATCAAGAATTTCCCAATTAAAAAAAGCAGGAGGGGAGCAAGATAGCAATAAAATAATTAATAGAGATGTATATTCCAGAAGATGATGGGATGATAGTTTCAAATTGCAAGAGAAAAGAAAAAGCAAGCAAAAAATGCCAACCTAGATTTCTATATTTCATGGTAATCCTCTGGAAAAAGAAGTGGAGAGAGGGAGAGGAAGAGGGAGAGGGTGAGGGAGGGAGAGAGAGAGGTGCTCTTGTGTCAAAATAGAGATTTCACCAGGAGAACTACACTAAAAGAAATACTGTAAAATCTTATTTATGCTCAAATAAATGATCACTGATGGAAGCACTGAAATGCTGGAAGAAATAAAGAACAAGAGAAAAGATAAACAAACCAGGAAAATCTAAATGAATATTGACTGTGCACAAGAACACTAACAATGCCTTTCTTGTGGGGCTTAACATACAAACAAACATACACATATTATATACTATATATATGTGTGTGTGTGTGTGTGTGTGTGTGTGTATACACACACACATATATTTAAAATATATTAAAACAAAAGCACAAAATGTAGAAGGAAAAAGGTATTTATGTGTTCTAAGATCCTTACATTACTAAGGTACTAAAGAAATGATTAATTTTGAATTTAACATGTCAAAGATATTTACACTGGTCTCTTCAAGTAACTGAAACCAGAAAAGTTGGTGTTTGTGCTGCCTGTTACTACCAGAACCAACAAGTGTAAATAAGAATTGAATCTTTGTGAACACTTTATTCAGATGTCATCAGTCTGAGAATACAGTGGGTTATGTACCCTAAAAACTATCTTAACATCTCATCTCAAGCTTACCTTTTTATAAGGACAGGAAAAGGATAGGTAAAGTATTTGGACAAAAGCTTAATAAGATTAAGAGTTGCAGTCCAGGGGTGATTTTCCTAGTAGTTCAGTATCTGCTAATCAATAATTTTTTATCTTCATCAAGGACATTCCCTCCTTGGAACACAATGGCTGAGACACCATCTCCATTACTTGCAGACCCCCGGGGGCACAAAGGTTGAATTGCTTGTCAACCTTCTGGAGTCATGCAGGTCATGCATTCTGGTTCCTAGAACAACAGCTTTCCACATGTATTAATGACAAGCTTATCAACTATGACTGAAGTTAAAATCTAACTCTTGAGTTCCCCTATCATAACCACTGAGGGAAAAAAAAAAACCAATAAAAATTATAGTAACTGCTGCTTTAAAAGAAGCCAAGAAAGAAAGGAAAAGGGATTCTAATATAGGAGGGACAAATAGATGACAAGTTAGATAACACATTTAAAGCCAAACAAAATAATGCAACAGAATGTAATTATACTAAACACTGTAATTTTTTAAAAATCATCAACTATTATTATAAAAAACAACAATTGACTGGTTAAAGGGATACATTTTAAATACAAAGAAACAAAGTTTTGAAAGTAAAATTAGGGGAAAAACTGCAGCAAAGTGAGTCAAAACAAAGCTAGTATATTGGCCATCGTATGTCCTCTTTGGATAAATGTCTGTTCAGGTCCTCTGCCAATTTTAAAAATCAGACTGTTTGGAGGTTTTTGGTGTTAAGTTGTAGGACTTCTGTATATATTTTGGATATTAGCCCCTATTCAGATTATCATTAGCAAATATCTTTTCCCATTCAGTAGGTTGTCTTTGTTTGGTTGATGTCTTTCTTTACTGTACAAAAGCTCTTTAGTTTGATGTGGTCGCATTTGTCTGTTTCTGTTTGTTTCCCTTGCCCAAGGAGATATATCCAAAAAGATATTACTAAGAGCAATGTCAAATAGTTTACTGTCTATGTTCTCTTCTAGGAGTTTTACGGTTTTGAAACTTACATTGAAGTCTTTAATGAATTTTGAGTTTGTTCTTGTATATTGTGTGAGAAAATGATCACATTTCATCCTTTTGCACGGATCTGTCCAGTTTTCCCAACACCATTTATTGAAGAGACTGTCTTTACCCCACTACATATCCTTGCCTCTTTTTTATAGACTAATTGACCAGATAGATGTGTATATATATCTGGGTTCTCTATTCTGTTTCATTGATTAATGTGTCTGTTTTTATGCCAATATCATGTTGTTTTGATTACTGTAGCCTTGTAGTATAGTTTGATATCAGATAGCACGATACCCCAACTTTGTTATTCTTTCTCCAGATTGGTGTGGCTATGAGGGGTCTTTTATGGCTTCATATCCAGTTTGGAATTATTTGTTCTAGTTTTATGAAAAATGCCATTGGCATTTTGATAGGGATTTGCATTGAATCTATAGATTGCTTTGGGTGGTATGGACATAGAGATGGCAAATAGACTTATGAAAAAATGCTAAACAACACTAATCATCAGGGAAATGTAACTTAAAACCACAATGAGATATTACTTCACAACCATCAGAATGGCTATAGTGAATAAATCAATAAACAATAAATGTTGGCGAGGATGTGGAGAAAAGGGAGCCCTTGACACTGTTGGTAGGATGGTAAATTGGTACAGCTATTATGGAAAACAGTATGGGTTTTCCTCAAAAAATTAATAATGGAACTAACATGTGACCCAGTAATTCCACTTGTGAGTATTTACCTGAAGAAATCCAAAACACTAATTAAAAAAGACATATGCATCCCTATCTTTGTTACAGCATTATTTACAATATCCAGTTTATGGATATAAATAGATGAATGAATAAAGAAGATGTAGTACATATATGCAATGGAATATTATTCAGCCATAACAAAGATTGAAATCTTATCATTTGTGATAACATGGATGGACCTAGAGGGTATTATGTGGTGTGAAATAAGTTAGACATAGAAAGACAAATACCATATAGTTTCAGTTATATGTGGAATCTAAAAAACAAAATAAATAAACAAGCAAAACAGAAACAAATTCATAGAGACAGAAAACATTTTAATGGTTACCAAATGGGAGGGAGACTGGGAGATGGGTGAAAAACGAGGAAAGGATTAAGATGTAAAATGCTAGTTGTACAATAAAAAAACAGTCACGGGGATGCAAGGTACAGTGTAGGAAATATAATCAATAATATTGTAATAACTATGCATGGTGCCACATGGATTCTAGATTAACAAGAGTGATAACTTTGTAAGTTATAGCAATGTCTAAAATCACTATGTTGTATACCCAAAAATATTGTATGGCAATTGTAAGTAAATTTTTTTTTATTAAAAATAAGGCTGCTATAGCTATATTATTATTAGGAAAAGTGTGTGGAAAGACAGGATGTATTGCTAAAGATAAAACAAGGATTTTTTCATAATTTTAAAATGGTCTAATAATAGGAAGTTGAATAAAAACAAAGTGCATGTCCTAATAAAAATCCACATAAAATATGGAGCAAAAGTTGGCAGAATAAAGTGAGAGAAAAATGAAAAATTATAGTCAAAATTTTTAACAAAACTTTCTCTGTAACAATAAGTAAACCAAAACAAGAGAATATAGTAATAATAGATATGACAAACACAATTAATATATTTGGCCTATATAGAACTCAGCATTCAAGGACTACATTTTTTCAAAAGAGTATAGAAGATTTATCAGAATTTACAGGATACTGGGCCATAAAGCAAATCTTAATAAATTTCAAAAGATTGATTTCACAGGGTATCATTTCCTACAGGAATAGAATAAGCTGAAACTAATAGCCAAAAAATAATTGGAAAATTCAGAAATATAAGAAATAACCAGTATATTTGTAAAAACTTACAGGTCAAACAAGAATTCATAATGAAATAAAAAATTATTGTGAACTAAATGGTATGCAATAATCATGCCATTAAATAAATGCCAGAAGGCCACAGTCTAGAAAAACATCCAACTTCACAGTGAGTCCATGATTTTCCAAAAAATATAATGAGCCCACACGATTTCAATATAATCCTTAGCCCATGAGTGTGTTGCAAAATTGCTTTTAAAAAGTTAATGCCTACCCTGTCCACTGTGGTTCACTTGGTTGAGCATTGTCCGGCAAAGTGAAAGGTCACTGATTCCATTGCAGGTCAGGGCACGTGCCTGAGTTGTGGGTTCAGGTCCAAGTCAGGATGCATAGGAGAGGCAACTTATTGATGTTCCTCTCTCATATCAATGTTCCTCTCCCTCTCTTTCTCCCTCCCTTTCACTCTCTAAAAATAAATAAAATATTTAAAAAATGTTAATGTCCTTGTAGCTTTTTCTTTCTTTACAAATAGAACAATTTTATTAAACATTAATTTTCAGCATCAAGATAGAGGGGTGACTGGATATTGTGGAGGTGGGAGTATATGTATTCTCGGTTCTCATTGCTGTGTCACTTATTTGTAAATTCACAAATTGCTTTTTTTTCCTTTGTCAGAGTTACAACTTTCCTAAATAAATCATTACAGGACATATAATCATAATCATAATAATCATAGACATGACTAATGGCTTTAAAATCCACGAGCTGGTAATTCAGTAGATTTGTGTGTGTTATCTCTCGTATCTTGTCAAAATGAAGCTGAATATTAAGATTCACAAGTATCACTCATTTTGACACTTGGCTATTTAACGGTGCTGAGGGCAATCTTTCATCGGCCAGTGAGAAACTGGCTGCTCCTTTCTAAACCACACACGCAAGTGAAATGTTAATGCCTTTTACAAACATCACTACTTCTAATTCATGTAAATGGAATTTAGGCTACAAGCATTTTTGTAAAATGAACTAGAAATGTATTAAATATTAAACCTTGGTTTTCTTCTTTGCCTTAACTATATTTTTCCTATATATATATATATATATATATATATATATATATATATATATGTGTGTGTGTGTGTGTGTGTGTGTGTGTGTGTGTGTTTAATTTACCGATAGGTGGTATAGTGGTGGGGGTTGAAAATGCCTATGTTCTTATATCTATAGTCTGACTCATTCAGAGGAGTATCTGAACATTCATATATATACAAATGTGTGTGTGTATCAGTTGATTATTTCTAAAAATATTGCCAACCATAATCTTTCTTAGAAATATCAACCCCAATATCCAATACAAGCATGTCTTTATTTGAATGTTTATTGTAAACAACAAACCATTCCTATGTTAACTTCTGTATTGCTGCAAAATAGTTTTTTCTTCTTGAATTTTCCATAATAAACTGGACCTATCTCTCTCTTATATATAATCATCAGTTCTGAAATGGGCAAGAAAATTTCAGCTATATGTTAGATAGCTCAATTATGTTAATATCTGAGATTGTGAATATGAGAAAGGTGTATGTTACAGATGAATGGCAAAATTTCCCCAAAATTACCCATTTGTTCTTGTTCAGCAAAGTAATAACTCCAACAGTAGGTATTCTCAAAGGTTTCTTACAGGCCTTTCTGCGTGGAGAGTGCGTGTGTGTGTGTTCCTACAGAAGTAATGTATCTTTATTTTATGGCATGTTAAATTTTGTACATTTTTTCTCCTTGTCATTTTTTCAGTTGGTCTGAATAAAATAAAACTGCAATTATTTCCAGAAGACATAATTGTATATGTAGAAAATCTGAAAAGACCTTCAGATAAACTGACAATTTAGCATAGTCATTAAACATAAGGTTAACATACAAGCCAACTGGATGTCTATATACCAGCAAAAAAATCAATTAGAAAATAAAATAAAATAGACAAAAAATAGAACTAAGGGTATAGTATACCTAACACAGATGTTCAAGAACTATAAACACATCTAAACAATTAGATGACTACATAAGGATCATGAACTATAAGACTCAATATTTAAATCAGTTTTCTTCAGTTTGATCAACACATGCAATAATGTCTCAATCAAAATCCCAGGATAATGTTTTTGCAGAAATTGTCAAATTTCATACAAAAATGCAAACAGATATTTTATTTTTTTACCAGAAGTTCATTTATTATAGGAATATAAGCTATTACTGACCATTTTTAATTAACAGTAACTTTCAGGAACCGAGAGAATCACTCAAATTACTTGCCTTCAAAGAAAAATACTACAACAAAGATAGAAGACCAGAACACAAAAGTTGCTGGGTGAAAAAATATATATACAACATGTACTACTTCATTTAATGGCCTCTCGCTTCCTTCCTACTCCTTACTCCCACAAGGAGAGACATGTCGATTGTTTCACTGAGTAAACTAAATCAGTACATTTTCCAACATTAACAAGCATACATATAACATCCCTATGCGTGTACTTAAGATCACAGTTATTAGTATCTTATTTCCAAATGCTTATGAAAATTTTCTATTCAAATCATTAAAACTAAATTCACCATTTCTTACTCTAAATCTAATTCTACTTTCTAATCTCTATCTATTTTTCATCAATGGCAAAAACATTTCACCATGGTTCACCGTAGTCTTCTCTTTTGCTATCATAGTACATATCCATATATTTCTTTGAAAATACCTCTTTCTCCATTCCCGTTACCCAAATTAATCCAGGCATTTTACAATAAAATCATTTGCTTTTCTTGCCTTCCTTCCGTCAATCCACTCTGCTGACAGCAATATAAGCTGTTCCTAAATATCTATTGTTATGTCATTCAAAATTCTTCTTCAAATAAATCAGATTAAGAAAAATATTACAACCTGGCTGGTGTGAACCAGTGGACTAGGCTCCAATGGAAAGGTCGCCAGTTTGATTCCCAGTCAGGGCATATGCCTGGGTTGCATGCTGGGTCCCTGGTTTTCCTCCTGCACAACTCTATACTGTTTCTTCCAAATAGTGATTTTGGAAGCTTCATCTTTTCTAAAGGCTCGTTCTTTCTTCAGCTCTGGGCTCCAGAAGGTCTTAATGATATCCATTGAAGAACTCAATTTGCTCTCCTTTACTTCCACATCCTTCCTCAAGAGATCGTTTTCCCTTAATACTTCCTTTAGATGTGTCTGCAGATCCATGATTGTGTTATCTCTTGCCTGACGAAGAGAGTGAGGAACAGTTGATTCCATATTCACAGGAGGGAGGTGATGATCTCCAAATGCTATGGTGTCACTAGCAACCCCACTGCTAGCAATATTGGGGCTACTGCCCATAGCAGTCATCCTAACACCATAAGGCAGACGTCCCCCAGAATGGCCAAGTGTCATGGTGCTTTTAGGTGTTTCTGAACCACATTTTCATGGTCACTTAGGTACATAGGGCCAGATGTGGCATAGGGAGCATTTAAGGACTGGATATTTTCCATTGAGAGGGTTTTCCCACTGACACCTCCAACACTGCTTCTGGAACTCCCGCCTGAACTATTGGTTCAACGATGACCCAAGCGAGGGGAATGTGGAAGCCTAGGTGAACGCTCAGGGCTCTGGTTGCTTGGTTCCACCTTCCCAACTGAGCGAGCACTTCCATACATGGTTACAAGATGAATTTCGGTCCCAGGAAAGATATAAAGCAGAAAGCAAAATATGGAACTTCGTGAGGTTTCTCTATGGCTGTATGTCTGCTTAAGGCTAATCAGAAATAGTGGGTCCTCAGCTGTCCATTCTTGAAGAAATATCTTACACCATATCAGACAGGTAGGAGGGGCAGAGAGGACACGGTGTGGTGGTGGCAGCAGTGGCAGCAGCAGCAGCACAAACATATTTTAAAAAGTCTCTGCTAAGTTTATTTTTAAGAAAGAGTAGGTGATAAATTCTATTAGAAAGAGATGTTGAATAATATTTGCCTCATTTGGATGCTTATTTTCAGAGACAAAGAAATTGCAAGTTACAAACATTTATATACATTTGGTCTTTTCATCATCTCCACTGCTACTATCATCATCATTTTTTCACCTATAGTATTCAACAGTTTCCCATTCTGTCTAATCTTAAGACAGCAACTGGAAAGATTCTTTAAAAATATAAGGCTCTGTGCTGTTTCTTGAACATGTGGAGCACATTTCTACCTCAGGACACTTGCATCCACTGGTTGCTTTCTTGGAAAGCTGTTCCTCCATATGTTCACATTCTTACCTCCTTCATCTCTTTTAGGTTTCCTTATTCAAATCACTTTCTCTGTCAGGCCTTCTTTGCCTACCCTACTAGAAGTAGCAATCCCCAACTCCACCCGGCACTATCTGACCTCCTTCTCTGTAATTCTGCTCTATAACAACCATATCTTCAAATATACTGCATATTAGTTCTTTATCTCTCTCTATAATGTAATCTTTGTGGGGACAGATCTGTTACTTATTTGTTCATTGTTATATCACATCTATAATAATGCCTATCATGTAGCAAAGCCCTCAATAAATATTTGTTTAATGAATTACATAAATGAATATATTAATGACTTAAATGGCACTTGAAAATTTCAAGATGATATTTATAGGAGAAGCTATTGTAATACTTTATCCAGTTTTTATTTTATTTTCATATCCTTGTTCAGTATTTTTCTCACTGGAGTCCACACTTAGAACCTCAGGGCCCTCAAAGGCCACATTTCACAGTCTGGTTGGAATATTCCATGACACGCAGAGAGAAAAGAATGAGGGAACATAATTCTGCTATGAGAGTAGAGAGTTCTAATGTTGGCTTCAATATTGCTTAGCACATTCATAAAATGTTCAATGAAAGTGTGACAAAAAAAGAAGAGTGGTTTTATTAGAAGAAAAAAAATTCTGTATTGTTTCAAGGGATCATCTTTGGGTTTGATACTGTAAATGAACTGAAGTGAGAGGACAAAAATATGCTTGAAAATAACTGATTTGGTGTGTTATTTTATAATCTATAATGGAACATGTTCCAGAGAAAGTAAGTTATTTCTTTATGCACATATAAATTTGGAATTAATACAATAAAAACTTGAACATCTTTGGTGAAGGAGAACAGTAGGGTCAGATGTTAAATTCATAATAAAAACATTGCTAGAGCAGACCAGAAAGTTACTCTCTGATCTTTTAGGGTTTTTCAATACATTTTTCTGATGATTTTTTTTTTTTTTTGCATCTTTTTCACCATTTTTATAGCCTCACTCCTAAAAGACTCATTTCCTTTCAAGAATAATCACTCCGGAAAAAATGAAAATCTCCGCATTTCAACAATAGTTGAGTTTGTTAAGGTTTTGCCTTTAAAAAAAGATAAATAAAGTGCTTTGGAGAAAAATGACTAATCCTGTGCTCCTTATTTCTAGCATCTATGAGTAATTTTGGCATGCCACCTTTCACCATTTTGTTGTCTTGTATTAATAGTCACTTAAGAATAACTATAACTTTTGAAAAATCATTATGTAAAACCGGTTAGTTTCTAGCAGCAATGTCTTTTGACCTCACTCTAGCTGGAAAACTAAAGACTTAAATTGTTGTGAAAAAGGAAGAAATATTGTTAGTCTTTGAAGATCTCTAAGAATTTCCTTTGTAGTGAAGTATCCAGGAAGATGATATCAAGACATCTAAGGCGCTTAAAGAAAATTAGCTGGGGGTATAAAATGGCATAGGTAAACTTTTGATTAAAAAATAATAAGAATATATTTTCCAGACTTAGCACTGTCCTAATAACTCATTTATTTTTCATATCAAGCCTATGAAATATGTACTCTTTTTATTTGCCTTACAGATGGAGGGAAGGAGGAAAAGAAGGATGAGGTAACTTGCCCAAAGTTACCCAAAAGTAAATGTCAGCAGAGGTAAGAGTTGGACCCAGAACCTCTAGTTGAAATCATTATGCTAAATTATACATCAGTTTAATTTAACTCCAGAATTCAATCTAACATGATATATCAAGGAACTCATCCTTTGAATCTAAGGTTGAAAAAGACAAAGTAGTAAGTTAGATGGCTCTTAGCAAGAGACAACACATGAAGTGTATCCCTAGAAGGTGGAGTGGCAATATTACATGGTGGCCCTTTGCTCTACTAGATTGTTATTTGCTTGGTTTCCTTTTAATAGGAATAAGCTGGGTGGGACTCAAAAAGGAAAGGTGATGTGAGAAATACAATTGCTGGAAATATGTCTTCTAATTAACTGCCAGCATCTATTGCCTTCTCATCAAAATAAATCAACATCTTGCTTCTTGAAAGCCAAATAGTAGATAATGTTTATTAAATACCTATTTTGTGGGAGCCACTGTGCTGAATAAGTTCTTTAGGTAATCTTATCTAATTATTTCAGCAACCCTTTTCAGGAAAATACTATGATTTTATATATATATATATATATATATGGAAAATATGTAAAAGACTAATGAATTTGTCTATGATCATATAGTTAAGTAGTGGAACTGGAGAAAGAATCTACTTTATGAATTTCACTGACTGAAGTCAGAAATTTTGCATCATAGAATGTTCTAGCTTAATTCCTTGGTTTACGATTCATTCCCTGGTTCATCCCACTCTGTGGGGATGAAAAAACCAAGGTCAAGACCAACGAAGTGACTTGCTCAAGGTCCTCAGATTGTTAATGACAGTGCTGCACTTAAAATCCTACTTTCCTATTAGCCTGCTCCCGCAATTTTCCTGCCATACCACACTGCCTCTTGCTTGGAGTTAAAGAGTGATTACAAGATCCATGGACATAAATTTTGAAAACTCTCATGATGTTTGTTTTCTGTAGTTAATTTGAAGGGAGTGGAGAGGGGGAGTTGGAATCAACAAGGTGAGAGAGGCTTTGAAGGTGGGTCACAGAGAGTCCAATATAGAGGGAGAGGTCCTAAAAAGTATCCTTAGCTGGCCCCTAGTGAACACTGGAGTGCTTTGTTCAAAAGAACTCAACTAAAAATAAACTGGGGAAAGTGCCCCTATAGGAAAAACAACATTTCGTGTGAAAGTATGTTTTCAATAAGTCAACTGAGTCCAAGTTTAGACTGTGATTCATTTCACAAATGAAGTTACACCCCCAGATCATGTATGCATCCAATTTCAGCCTCTGGCCATATTCTTCATCACTCTTGTGGGACATATGTTTATTAAATTATAGCCCATGCCCTGGTTTTGTGGTGTGGGCTGTTTATCTTGTAGATCTGAACTAACATAATTATTTAAAGCAAGTTTGAATGGCATATTATTAAATTTCTTCTTTTCTTTTCTACCAGCAGAAAGCATTCTCATTTTCTAAATTTAAAATATTTATCTCTTTAAATTTTGATACAATATATTTGATACATGCACAATAACATTAAAGGTTGTGTGTGTAATTATACTGTCAAATGTTTCTATCTTCTCTCTTAATCTTCCTCGAGTGTATTCAGCCTCAAAGTGGTGCTGCCAGACTATAACAAATAATCCCTGTAGGCCTCAGATGTTGTGCCATACAAGAGAAATTTG
Source organism: Furipterus horrens (assembly GCF_987537825.1). Taxonomy (NCBI): domain Eukaryota; kingdom Metazoa; phylum Chordata; class Mammalia; order Chiroptera; family Furipteridae; genus Furipterus; species Furipterus horrens. Next base: position 152,589,705 of record NW_028327175.1, on the reverse strand, counting down.
GGGAGGATACATATTTTAAAGTGTATACACATAAGCATTTCATGCACATATTGGTATACATGCATGCATATTGTTGACACTTGGACTTAATTGCCTGACTTTTGAATGAAAAAATAGGTAGTTAAGGGTGGCAAATCTATTCCACGCAAGGTTCAGTCAAGGTGAGAGTCAGAATCTATTGGATGACTTGATCGTTTTATGCTAGACAATGTCAATGCAAAATTGTGTGGACACGACACAACAGTACCAATTATCAAGTGCCCATTACATGCTAGGCACGTTATCTTTAAAGCTCACAGCCTCTATGAAAAGTAAATTCTATCAACCCTTTTTATGATTAAAAATTAAATAAAAAACCTGGGTCTCAGAGAGATTAAACAGTTGAAGGCGGTCAAGCAGTAAATGGCAGAGATTGGGACCTAATTAATGTGGGTTGGAGAACACTTTGGGAAAGGTTGACTTTAATGATTTGTACAATGCCAACCCTGAAACTGCTGATTTTAAAGAGCCCAGGCCATGTCTTACTCAGAACACATATTTCCTTCATTCCATATTACCTTTTGGCATTTCTTAAGGAAAGAAAACTAGCATTTATTGAGCATTTATTTTCTACCACCTTCCATGCTGGCCCTTTGCACATGGTGCTTCATTAAAAAATTTTAAAACACTTTGGAAGCTGTGTGACTCCACTCAGCTGCCACCTACCATGGTCAAAAGTGAAGAACATTCAGCAGGTAGTCAGAAGGTGAGTTTTAGATGTGTAATAGGGTACACGAATCCTCCCTGTATCCTCAGTTTCTTCATCTGTAAAATGAGATAATAATACAGTCTCTGCCTACCTCACTTTTTAGTTAAGGGAAGTATATCAGAACAGAAAATATTAGAAGAGAATAAAATTATGTATCTGAACAGAGTGGTCACTTGTATGATACAGTTACATTATATAGTCATACAATATCAAATGTATGTGCTCAGGACAAAGAGGGAGGGAAGGAAAATGGGGAAAAAAAGGAAGATAAAATCATTCAAACAGAGCCAATAATTTCTTCTGTTAGTCTATTCATGAGAACAAGCCCCCACTGAAGAGGACATGAACAGCCTTGGTCCTTCCCAGTTCCCTTGTTCCTCTCCAGGTACAAGCATCACCCCATGCTGGGTATGGCTTCTAGGAATTAGATACGTAATTTTCTAAAATGATATCCTATAAATGCAAGGCACCTGGCTCCCCAACAAAGAAATAGCCATTCATTTGAATGCAGAATAAAAAACTGGTTGTGAGAGAAGACATATCCCTTGGGACACTTTTCAAGAATAATCTAGATTGTGAAACATCTGTGGTGAAGCACTACTTTTTTTCCCAATGCTTTTTAGACAATTACTTTTGTAAAAAGAATAAGAATTAATTACTGGAAAATAACCACTTGCTTGGGTGTCCAGCCATGCCATCTGGCTTACTCACAATTTTAATACCATCTCATCACTGACCAGAAAGAAGTAACGCAATGACTTGTGCCAGCTCAGGAACCATCCTGTGAGTAGCACCAGCTTACGTTACCAATATTAATACCAGGGCCAATTGTTAAATCCAAAACCCTGTGTAAAACCGGACTCTACTTTCTACTCAAGTGAGAACTGTTTAGTGACCTTTGATAATCTTTTTTTTCTTCTCTCCTTGCTGCCCCAGAAACCCAATGCCTTTAGGCTTTTGTTTCCCATCTCCCCACCTCCAACTTCTCTGTTCTTCATCCTCACTATAGAGCTCCATGTTTTGGTAACCTCTAACCCTAAACATCCACATTTCTGATCTTTCCTTTCTTTCCTAACTTCCATGAAAATAGACACAACCTATGACTTACCTCTTTAGGATCTTGTCTGTTGTAATCAATAGACTAGCTATATTGATCAATGAGTTTATGTTGAGATGGACTAACTTGTGGTTCACTCCATTCAATGGAATTCCAACATCTAGCAGTTTGAGGTGTTAATACCTGCTATATTTAAGGTATTCTACTTGGAAGGATGTCATAAAAGACACAACCTTCTCTCAAATAATTTATCATCACAACACCTGGATCATATTCCAAATAGGCTGTCAAGTTCTTCAACATTTTCATACTTCACTAGCCTTACCAGATCTCAGTTTTTACCACTCCCTAGCCTGGCTGGTCTCCTAACTCTTTCCTGAACACACCATAATTTTTCAGATTTCTGTGTCCTTATTTCATATCCTTCAGTCAAATTCCAAATGTCTTTTGCTCTCCTTCCCATTTTTCCAGGTCCTGCACAAGCTTCATCTTCATCACATTCCTTCTAGACAGAGGAACTCTGCATGGCTACATGGATCTGCTCTTCTCTGGAATCCTATTGAATTCATAGCCAGAGCATTCACAAGAGCACCGTATCATGAGGTTCTTGAATTGTTAGAATAGCATTTGCCTTTCTTTATGACTTGATTGTAGGGGCTCCTGAGTAGCATTTCATTGTTTGTAATGATGACAACTGATATTTATCAAACATCTTTATTCACTGCCCACTAGGAGCAAGGCTGTGTCCTCAACTCTCTGGGAAATACAAACATTAAGGCCCTTGAGGAGTTTACAGCCCAGGGGCTGTGATGGGGTTCCTGCTGTTATGAATTTTGTGGAAGCTTGTCCTGTCACTTGATATAGGTGTGTCAGTAGTCACAGGTTGAAATCTTATGGCTACATTAAAGAGTGAGCATTGATTTTGTTGTGTCATAATGGCATGTGTTTTTGTTTTTTTTTAAAGTCCTATTTTTTAGAAATGCATATTGAAGAATGTATGGGTGAAATGATAAGAAGTATGAGATTTTTACAAAATACTCCAGGAGAAGAGGAATAAGATAGATTAAATATTGGCAAAATGTTGATAATTCTTGGACCTTGGTGATTAATACATTATATAGTTTATCTATTGTGTGTATGTTTGAAAAGTTTTATTTTTAAGTCCCATAATACTTGAAATAGATAGAGTCAGTGAAAGTTAATTATTTGAAATTCACCAATTTGAATTCTGTGATCACTAGGACAATATATTAATTCGTTTAAACAGAAATTTTTCTTTGCTAGTAAAATATATTCAACGTTGAGATAAATTTAGAGTCTACTAAAATATAGCAGAAGAGAATGTACAGATCCTCAGGGGCTCTGGAGGGGCATTAGCAGCCCTTGGAATGGCAGTTGATCATCTGGGCTCCTGTCCTCTCTCCTGCAGCTGCAAGTACAGTCTGAGAATCTCCAATTTAAACTCTTTAGTAGAGTGGATATCTAGATAAGACTTCATTTTTAAAAAGGTTCTCACTGGTTGGAAATGTAAAAATGTGAAAACCACGGCTGCATGCCATGCCGCTGACCCAGATGGAAGTGGTCTGCTAGTCATCCTTTGGTAAAGCCCTTCATTTTTCTGAGTTACTTTGATTTTAAAAACTGATAAGTTTAAATCCCAGGTCCTCTGTCCTATGCCTTCCCACAGAGATCAAGGAGGGCTGTATTTTGGCACTTTGCTGGGTTTGTGGGGTGTGAATATTGGAAGCCAGACTTCTCTATGGTCTGGTGTATATCACACCATGATTCTTTCCCTCAGCTTTCAGCAAAACAGTACCTTGCATGTCTCAGATGTGATTTTCCACCTAAAATTAACACCTGGGGCAGCTCTGTAAGATCCAGATCTTGGTTTCACTGAGACTCCATTTACACAGCATGAAAAGAGGAACGTGTCCCTTTTTCCAAAGCTTATGTGTATTCTTGGGACTAATTCTTACCTTTGGTCCATACTGGAGATATTTTGAAGAGCAAGGAATTCCATATATAGAGGACTTTACAGGATCATTGAAGAAATCAGAAAATAACTCTACATGTTCTTCTTTATCAGGTAACAAAATGGAATCAAGTAAAGAACTCTTTCTACTGCACCCCAAGGTCTCAGCTGTGCCACTCCTTGACCTTGGGCACATTATTTAGTCCCTCAGTTACTAAGCCTCAGGTTCCTCACCTCTCAGAAGGTTGAGTATAATATCACCCAACCCATAGTGTGTCCCAAACATGTTTAAATGTGCAAAGGGTTTCCCCGATACCATAGTAAAATGAGAGAAGGTGAGAAAGCACTTTGTATGAAGCCTGCTCCAGTACAAAGGAGAAGCGTAACATACAGCCCCATGGTGGTTGTCATTCTTTGTGGTGGGGGTTACAGTTACTGAGATTATGAACCCCAGCTCCCTGAGAGCTCTCCTGTGAAGCAGCCAGACTAGCACTTCTCCCTCTGTCATGGAGATTACCTTCCTAGAAGATCTTAATTTAATAACCTTGGCTCTGGGCACACCTGGAGACCAGGAAAGCAAGTTCTGCTTATGGCAGTGCTCACTCGGAGGGGCCTGTCCGTCCCACTGTTGCTCTCTGATGTGATACTGTCCCATTACAGTCAGTGAAGATGAGGCGGACATACTGGTACCAGACAGGAAACTTGCATTGTTTTAGCTATTAGCTTCTATAGTGATCCTATGCTTAGCATAAAAAATAATATTAACCCAATATAATAGTTTGGGCAAGTTAACTTAATCTAATAAGTCTGGCACCAATTTCTCAAAGCCAGGGCCACTGGGGATGGTCCCCAGATATCACCGATGAGTGCCACCCACTGCCAGAATATGAGCACAGTCCTTCCAGAAACAGGCCGACCTATGGAACTGGTTACTGACACTAGTTTCTGCCTTTTTTGCCAGAGATATTTCCTCCTCCCCTTCCCCTTTATTCCTGATGCTTCTTAGGATAGGCAAAAAACCTTGTCCCAACCAGAGTAAAGTTTTTTTTCTGTTGATAAATGAATTTACTAAATGGGTTCTCTCTTCTGCAAAAGAATATAAATCTCCACTAAGAGGCTTCAGTTTAGTTTTGGCACATGTGAACAATGAGGCAGCCTCAGGAGGCCACCTTTAAATACTTCAGAATGAAGCTTCTCAACAAAGACTCCCAAGGTACAGGTAAGCAAATCAAAGGAAAATGTCAAAATCCAAATGCCCTCCCAGCCCCGCAAAACGTCAAAGGAGCTTCAAGGAAGGGAAGAATGGGCCTCCAAATAATGTATAGCCAGGGCAAGAGGAGAAAGGAAAAAAGATAGTATCTGATTTATAAATATTTATAAAACAATCATTAGGCTTGGCTAGAACATGCAGTTCTTTTCTGAGTTCACTGTTGGGAAACAATAATAAAAAGCATATAATTATTCAAACAGAGGTGAGAGGAGATTTAATTCTATGTTTTCAGAAATCAACCAGCGACTCGCCACATGGCCAGAGAAGAAGAGGACAGCAAAGAGCACAGTGTACTTGGGCTGCACACAGGAAACTGGCTCAGACCCAGGTTGCAGAGCCGCAGGTGAGCCTCCTGCCCCATCCAGTCAGAGCCTGGCCACCCATCTTCCTGTAAATTGGCCCTTGGTTGCTATCTCTCGGCTCCTGTTCTGAGCTGTAGCTGCTCCTGCTACCTCCGTGGCCCTCCCATTTATGATGCCTGCGATAGCGCACTGAATGAGGTCTGAAATAGTTCCTAGGGCCAAACGGACAATTCAGTAAAATTCTTCTGAAAAAGATCTTCTCTTCAAAAAAGTTCCTCTTATACTTGTTCTGGGCCAGGCTTACCCCAAATGGGGGAGGGGATGGGCAACATCAGAGCATCCCAGCCACTAGGATGTGGCCCACACTGCATGCTACACACAGATGACAAGTCCGCCAGGAGATAGCAGGGGGTTACAAACCTTCTTAGTGCTAAAGTGTTCAACCCTTTTTTTCCTTATAAAATTATTTTTTATTTAATAATTTTTACTGTATTTTTTTAATTACCATTTAGTCAACCTTTTTAAAAGCAACCATTCAGAAAAGTTACAATGGTTAAGACGATCTTTAGGCATGATTCAAATGACTCTCTCTATACTTAAATTCAGAATAGTTATTTGATACTTAAGGTCCTTAAACATCTCCCCTAAACAATTTGACACATTCCATTTGCAGAACTATTTCTTTTAATGATGATAAGTAAGTTCTCATTGTTACATCTTTTGAAATTATTATCTTTAAAAGTTATATACAAATTTACCACTCGGCCATAAAAAAAGAAGATTTTACCCTTTGTGACTGTATGGATGGACCTGGAGAACATTATGCTAAGTGAAATAAGCCAGTCAGAGAAAGAAATACCATATGATTTCACTCATATGTGGAATCTAACAAACAACCTAAACTAACAAGGAAAATGGGGACAGACTCATAGATGGAGAGCAGGGTGAGAGCTATTGGGGGCAGGGAGGTCAGGGGGTGGAGGGACTGAGCAAAAAGGAGAAAGGACTCATGGACGTGGACAACAGTGTGGTGATTGCCGGGGGTGTGGGGTGTAAGGGGATTAAATGATAGTGGAAAAATTACAATAAAGATTACATAAAAAAGAAAGTTATATACAAATTTAAAATTGTTTTTCCTGTTTACATTTTCTTATAGTAACTATGCAATACAAAAACTTTCTCCCAACAAGCCCCATATAGACAACCCAAAATTGCCCCCACCCCCAATTTCCTCCAGTGTGCAGTGCAAATGACATCACTTTCTATGTGCATCGTGACATGAAATGTAATATCTAATCCTTATTTCCAACTCTGCTTCCAGACCTTTTCTAATGCTTTATGTGCATTTAACACCCACAGAAAACCTAGGAAGTAAGAACTATTATTATGCCCATTTTATAAGTGGGAGAAATGAAGCACAGAAGGGTTAATAATTTGCTCAAGTCACACAGCCAGCAAGTAATGGGGCTTGGATTCTAACTCAGAGAGTTATGCTCTAACACTAGGCTATCCTGTCTCTCAACATTGGTATGTTAGCATATCACCCACAACTGCGCAAAACTGGTTCTTAGGAATCTAAGAAACCTTACTCTTTTTATGTATAAAGTACAGATTACAGGAGTATATAAACAGAGAACATTATGTCATGAGAAGGAATAATTAGGAAAAAACTGTCCTTCAGGGAGCAATAATGAAAAAAGATTGAAAAATATTAGTTTATGATGCATGTTAGCAGGATATTATGAAAATCTTTCCCTAGCAGCAACCCCCTCCTCAACCACGCAGACACATGCTCACTCAAATGCCACACTCAGACATACAAACACTATTTCTCAATCAGCCGGTCTTGGTGCCTGATTTTTTTCCATATTAGAGAATCATTCCTTTGGATCAGGGAAATACTATCCATAGGTGACCTCTCTCAATAAGCAAATATTTCTGTGATGAGTGAGTAGTATAGTATATTAATCTCTTCATATCAGTGAGGGAAAGTGAGAATAAAGTGAGAAAATAAGAACAGGGTAATTCAGATTTCAGGAACAGGGGAAAATCAACAGGTCAGGTGGGGAACATGGGGTCTGTGGGGACAGAGGAGACCCAGACAGGTAATACTAGAGGAAGCCCTAATAGAGTGAGCATTTATGAGAATGTCAAGTACACAAGGGCTTGGGAAAACTGGGACTAAGAAAGGAAAGACAAGCATCATCTCATTTATGACCTTTGCCATTAGACAGAATTAAGTCCACACCTTGGCTTTTCATTCTTTGACAAGTGACTTACTTCTCTGAACCTCAAATGTTTAGTTGTGGATTTAAGGAATCTTAGAGTATAAATGCACAGGAAATACCTGCAGTGGTATGTACTCAACATACACTAGCTTAAATGTTGCTTCTTCCATCTCTAGGTTTCCTATGGTGTTTTTATGATAATCTTACCATTATCAGGGCTAGCCACGTGCTTTAGAAGAACTGTACTTTTTCACTTTAGATTCAGTAAGAAGCCAAGGAATGAGACAGTGTAGCTTTTTCTTACCCCTTCCCACAGCAGCCAATTTCAGTGTTAGCGTCTCCGTGGCTCACTAACTGCATTACTGTATAGGAACATCAAGGTACACATCTGATTTCAGGAGAGTAAATTCTTCTCTTCATTGTGGTAAATTTTCCAAAGGGAAATTTAAATTATAGTTTTTCAGAATCAAATGAGTTATTGCCAAGACAAAGAAAATGAAAGGCTTTCACACACACACACACACACACACGAATCAGTAACAAAAGAAAGGATAATTAATTTTTTTTATTTCTAAATTCACTGGGGCTTCAATTCAGCCAAAGTCAGGGTTCCCTTATTTTGACTCAGTTCCATAATTTGGGAAAAGGGAGGATGAACTTGAGCTTCTTAGAGAGAAGGCAGAAATTAAGGAAAAGCAGAAATACATGAAAAGAAGTGAAAATTTAGAAGCCATACCAATTTTTATGGTAGTAGTTCTGCATGACTACCTTCTTCAATCTATTATGAATTCCAACACAGCTATGCACAATCAAGGCCTGCCCCTAGCAGACTAAGCTGCACCTGAACCTGGAAGTTCCCATCCTCCACCAGAATATAAACATTCTTTCCTCACTTTTGAAAGGGTGTGGAAAGAATCCCTCTTGCTCCCAAATACCCAGAAAGAAATATGTCACCCAAGGTGACCACATGGGCACAAAACCAGGTTCAGTCTTCTATTTCTCATCTTCACAACCTGAGCTCTCTCACCAACTGGTGCCTCTTTTCATGCCTGCACTTGCTAGTATCAAAGTCAGCTCTTGTCAACTTCTTATATTTCTCTTTATTCGTTTTCATGATTCTAACTTGAACTACCTAGAATTTGACTCAGAGAGACTTTTTTTTCATGGCTCTGATACTCACTCCATTGAGCCTGCTCCCACCACATAAGAAGCAAACAAAAAGAGGACAATTTTAGACCCTTCAGTCCCTTCTATCACTCACCTCTTGGGGAGGGGCATGGCCAGAAAAAGCCAAATGGAACTCTCTCAAATTGTGCCAATACAATAGCCACCTAATAGAAATTCTCTACCCAGTAAGTAATAGCTCCCCATTCTCCTCTCTCACCAACTCCTGGTTATCATGAATCTATTCTTTCTGTCTCTATAAATCTGCCTAGTCTAAATATTTCATGGGTGGAATCTCACAATATCTGTCCTTTTATGTCTGGCTTATTCCACTTAGCATAATGTTTTCAAGGTTCATCCATACTGTATCATGTATCCAAACTTCATTCCTTTAATATCTGAAAATTATTTCATGGTATGTATATAGCACATTTTGTTTAGAGAACAATATATTTAAAAATAACCAAAGAACTAAGACACATTATTTTTCCTGATTGAATTCTCTGCCATTCCACTTATCTTTCGCTGTCAAAAAATGGAATGATTTTCCTACTTTCTGTCTCACAGCAGGAGTTACAGATCTCTCTAGGGCTGTTATCTTCTGCTAGGTAACATAATTGCACAAGACCTGGCATAGAGTAAGTGTGCTATATAACTGCCATTATTATTATTATTATTACTATTACTATTATTATTATTATTATTAATTATGGTAGACAGCTTGAGTTTGGATTTCTGAGAGTGTGTCCAGCATGGTTTTCTAGGCTGCCACATGGGCAAGCTTCCCCTGTTCGCCGAGCTGGATGCTGCTGGGAGAGCCAAGCTGACTGGTCTGAATGCTCTGGTGCATTCTCAAGTTGGTAGACAGTCCATCAAACACTGAGGATGAATCTTCCTGTCTGTCACTTCTGCCAGTTTTCTAGCTTTGCCCCTGGAGTGACACATTGCCAGCCTTTTCTCTCACTAGGTGACACTGCTTTAGTACTTGAAAGTGGCTCTGCTCTTACTTTATCTTCACTTCTCCAGGGCAATAACACCTACTCTCTTACTCTGTTCAATTATACCAGTACTATCTAGATCTTTCTTTAGCCTAGATTTCTTTTCTGGATATATTTGAAATTGCTTAGAACCCTCATAAAATATATTATACAGGGCTGTATACAATACTCATATGTGGTCTGATAATAGGCCATTGCTTAAAGTTGGTTTATTGAAGATAGATAAATACATACATACATACATATATATATATATATGCTTATCTATGTATCTCTGTATATATATGGACTTAACAGGTATACACACACACACACATCCGTCCGGCCACTTTTTATTATGGTGGCACTGGTGTTTTGATGTGCATGTGCTTTAGACTTGAACAGCTCTGAAGAACACAATGTTCCATTAGGTCAGCGCCCCAAAAGGTCAGACTGGTGACATGATTCTCTTGCTAAGTCGTAGGGCTGGGCATGGACGCCAGGGTGATGACCTACTGCCTTTGGAGCCTCCCAGAAGGATTAAATCTCTTAGCCTGGGGAACGGTCTTAAAGAAGCTTACAGCTCCTGACTTCGAAAGATCTCCTTCTTTTTTTTTTAAATTATATTTTATTGATTATGCTACTACAGTTGTCCTGATCTTTTCCCTTTGCCCCGCTCCACCCAGCACCACCCACTCCCTCAGGCAGTCTCCCCACCATTGTTCATGTCCAGGAAAGACTTCCATCTTTTTTTTTTTTTTATATATTCCTTAACTCTTGTTCATGATAGTTAAGCCATGGCAAAAGAAGAGAGGGTAGGTAGAAAATGGTAGGACTTAGAGGGCTGAGCTGGGTAACTGTAATATTCAGAAGTTAGGGAGAGGAGGAGAAAGCAATCAGAGACTGGAAAGAGTGATAAGTGAAGGGGGAGAGAACCAGGAGATGTTCATGCCTGGAAGCAGAGAGCCACTTCAAGGGAAAGAAGATGAAAACATTTGCAAATCATGAGGAAAAGTTAAGATAGTCAAGAACTGAAAACTGACTATTGGGTTTAGTAGGAAAGAGTTGGTTGGTGTTTTTTTTTTTTAATTTTATTTTTTGGTTATTCAATTACAGTTGTCCCATTTTTCCCCCATTGCTCCCCCCTCTCAGCCCATGACTTCCATCTTTTAAACATTAAAGTGGCATCCATTATTTTGTTTGACACTCCACAAAGGTGTTAAGAACTTTGTTTCCTCTTAGATTTCCAATAGTTAAAAAATCAAGCATTACTTCACCTCTTCTTCATCTATAATAACCTCTATCTTTACTACTTTTCCACATTTTCCTCCTTCTAACCCATCCAAAGTACATTATAAACTCTGATAAGTAAAAGTTTTAAAAGTTGGGTAGCTTGGATGCATATGTGAGACCTGATAGCGCAGGGCTTAGAAGAAGGCTATAATCATTTAAAGGAGCGATCAGCAGCACAGGTGTGTTACAGCTTGATCTGAGAAGCTGTAGTTTATTTATTTTGTAAAGAGGAAATGGAGAGAAGGAAACACTGAGCTTCAGTAATAAAATGACATTTCTTCTGAATAAATCAGCTTTGTAAGTGAACATGATTCAAGGCTGAATCTGGTATCTGGGGAATAGAGTCCTCTGTTTTTTGAAGACAGATGTGATTATGACACATAGTGAACACTGTTTTTCTTCATTATTGTTTGGCCTAAATTTGGGGTTTTCTGGGAGGCAAAGGGAGAGAAGGGGTTGAGGACTTGGAGAATAATGAGAATTAAATGTGAATGTATTTGTGGTTCTAGGCTCTATTACTGAGTTTTATTGTTGGCTTAGGTAAAATACCATTTGGAATTTATAATAAGAAGATCTCCTAGGCCTTTTAGGAGACCATTCTCAAATTAAGGGACAGAATACGAGTCTTGTGAGGTTATTTTTTTCATTAACTTAGCAGAAAAACCATACCCTTAGAATGAGGAACCAAAAACAGGATGTGGGTTTCCACGGCTGCCATCACAGTGCAGATTAGAATGCGGTGCATGTATCACAGCTAGTTTATAGATTGTTCTTTAATGACATTCAAAATATGGCTCTGTCTATTCTAAGACCATTTTTCATTAATTATGTGATTCTTACAACTCTATGACAACAAATACCAAATCTATAAGCATGTGGTAGCAAGAATGTTCCTTGCTCATTCCTCTGAGATATTGAAGAAAAAATAGAATGAATTTAAAGGAAAAATAAAGTTGGGAAAATAATGGAATTACAGGACTGCCTTCAACACCTGCTGGCTAATCATTTAATTTTTACATGTCTGAAATGTTAGACATTTAAAATGGGTCCAACTGTATCAAATCCTACCACCTTACTAGGATTACAATGAGAATAAAACATGAAGTATACAAGAAAGCCTCCTGGAGAGTTAAAAATAAATTCACACAAATATTTCGACTATATTAGCTGGAATATATTGCTGTTTCCATGCATCAGGTACTGTACTTAGCAGTTCGCTGATACTATCTCATCAATTCTCATGACAGACTTATGAGGTAAGTACTGTTATAATATAATGCCTCCTTTGAGGCTAAGGAATGCAGATATCAACAGTCACAGTTATGAAGTCAAGTAACTAGGATTTGGATCTAGTTCATCTAACGTAGAACTAGCTCTCCTATGCATTCTGAGAGTCTGCCTTGGCTAGATTACAAAACATCCTTGGTTAGTAGGGCAAAGCATTGATTTATAACATTACAGAGTAATTTCAAGGTTTAATACTTAATGAAGGATATGTCGCTAATGCCATGGTTGGTGGCTTCTGAGATAGTCCCTAATGAGCTGCATTTCTTAGTATTCATGCTCTTGTGTAATGTACCCCCCTCTTAAGTAAGAAGGATTTCATGTGTCACTTCTAATGAAGAGAGTACAACAGAAGTGAAGAGATGTCACTTTACTTCTGACAGGTTATAAAAAGACTGTGGTTTCCCTGTTGGGCATTCTCTCTCACTCTCTCCTGGATCACTTCACTCTGGGGGAAGTCAGCTGTCATGACGTGAGAGCATTGTAGAGCAGCTGACATGGCAGGGAGATGAGGTCTGCCACTGGCCTCACAAATGAGCTTCAACACAGATCTCCTGTAGCCTGCCAACTTCCATGTAAACGATCTTAGAATCATATCTTGACCCATTTGCTTTGGCCAAAGTCTTGACTGTAGGCTTATGGAAGACCCAGATAACCTGCTTCTAGATTACTGACCCACAGAAACTGGAAATAACACATGTTCATTGTTTGCAGCCACTATGTTTGGGGGGTAATATTTTATGCAGCAAGAAACAACTAATACAAACATTAACCAAGTGATTGACTAGAGAACTGAACTTTCCCAAGCCTGCCTCCTTCAACTCATTCAACAAATATTTACCATGTTCTTCCATGCCAGACATCAGATGTGGTTCATGCCCTCAAGCTGTTGATCATTTCATGGCATGGGGAGTGGAAGGGAGAAAGGTTTCAAAAATAATTAAATATCAAAACTCTTTCTAAAATGCTGGAGAAGAAGTAGAAAAAGCACAGTATCAAGCCAGCTAGAAGAACTACAGTTCCAGTATCCAGACATGGGGTTTGGGCAATAACTCCTCTGAGCTCCAGTTTCTTTACTCGAACAGATCATGATACTACTTCTGAAAAGTTGGTAGAATTAAATAAAGATTGCATGAAAATTGCCTGGCACGATGCCTGGCATATATTAAGGACTCAAAAATTGACAACTCTATGAGCGCTATCCCTCTTTTTAAAATACGTTAAAATCATCTGTGTTATGTGGGATTGTTCTGTGTGTAAAGATATACGTACATATAGTGGCTAGCATCGGGCATAGTCGGTTTCATATGCACTTAGAATATTATTCCTATTAGTTTCTGAAAACCTTAGAAATAATGTCATGGCTATAGGAGGGGAAAACAATTTTATAAAATAAACTTTAGGAGGTTCTAATTTTTGTTTAAAATCACTTCTCTGTTTTGTTTCTTCAACTGAAGATTTGATTATCTTTTGCAAAGGGCCTTACTATGAGCCAATGGAGAAGATGGAAAACAAGGATAAACGGAACATTGGAATATAAAACAAAATAAGAAGAAGCTGGTGATTAGCGATCAGAAGTTCTAGATTCACTTGTTGCCTCTGAGTGACCACCAATGTCCACCACTAAAAGGGAGCACCAGATAGGTTCAATCTCTTAGGTTTTGCACAGGTTAAAATAAATTGTCATCTAACAATTATTATTTATAAAACACACATCTATCACAATGTGACAATATGAAGGATTAATGTTCCTTGTGAATTTCCTAGCATTTGACCAACCTACATCACCACTTAATACGACTAAAGTAATATGTAAGACCAGAAACACAAGTGCGCGTGCGCACACACACACACACACACACACACACACACACACACACACACACACACACACACACACACACACACACACACACACACACACACACACCCTCCAAAAAAGAAGTGAAAGATCAGTTTGAGTACATTGGATTTTATTTCTAGAGGATCTAAACATGACCACTAGATGGCACTGGAGTCTGACTTCGTCTTTCTAGTTCCAGAGCAGTCTCTTGGAAAAACTATCATACATTTTCTGTGTCAGTTGCTTGTATATCAGATGTGGTGCAAGGTATAAGAAGACATTGTGATATTCTTTTTCAAGTTCCTGTAAAACTCTTGTCAATACATGAACATACCGCCAATTCAACCGAGGCAAACTGATCTTGTCCAGACGAGTTTCGTGATCCTTTGAAGAACTTCCTGTAAGTAAACTTAAGTTTCTAAAAACGAAATAGATTATAATTTACAAGTGAAAAAAGCATGATATGCTTATGTCAAAGTGCTGATTCCAGCTTTTCTATTCCCTAGCAATTCAAATCTCAGTTCTAGCACATCTAAGGTAATGCCTGGAAATACATTCAACAAACAGATGTCAAGACCAGTGTTCCAGGGTCCACTTAGACACTGAGAAGCAGAGAGCATCCCTCATGGAACTTACAGTCCAGTGGATGAGTGAGACAGTAAGCAAATAAATAGTCACAATAAGTTTACATGCACAAAGAAAATAAATGATTAACATGATGAAGATAAGTGGGAGCAGTCTGGGGTACATTTCATAAGGTGGTCCGAAGTCATCTCTGAAAAGGTAAAATTTGAGCTGGAACTACAATGACAAGATAGATTCAGCCACAGAAAGAAGGGCAGTGAGGTTCCAGGAGGGAAGGGAAGAGTAGTAAGGAAGGAGTTACGGGAGGCAGGCAGGCCAAGCCAGGGAGGGATTTAGAGGATGCATTTCATCTTATTATGAGCCACTAAAAAGTCTTCAGCAAGCAAATAGTACATTTGATTTACCCTTTTAATAGAAGATCATTCTGGTTGCCAGTGGGCAGTGGATTGTATGACACAGGATAACAATAACAAGTGCTCAACAAATAAATAGTAAATGAGTGAATGAATGAATGAATGTGTTTACTATATGCCTAACACCAACTACGTGCTCATTATTCATTGAAATTTACTTTACATATATCACGCTGATAGAGTTAGAAACACTCTTAAGACAATGGTTCTTAAGCTTCAGCACCCATTGGAATCATCGTAATACCTATGAACCACAGATTGCTATACTACACCCCTAATCACTCCCTCACATTATTTCCTCCCTCCACAGCTTCTGATCCTTGTCTGGAATGGGACCTAAGAATCTGCATGTCTAACAAGTTCTCAGATGGTTCTGAGACCACTGATCTGAGGACCACACTTGGAGAACCACTGCTGTATAAGTCTGAGTATAAAATTCCAACAGCTGTTAAAACAAAAGGAAACAAAACATGGAGGACTTATTGCAGTTCCATTACTATTCAGGCTTCTGGATCTTGAAAACCACATACATCCTTTTCTTATATTATTAATGCAGAAATATTATTCATTTCCTGGTTAAGGATGAAGTCCCTGTCTGTCTTACTAATAGAGCCTCAGTTCTGTTCAAGATCATTACGTTCCGTTCTACAGTTCAAGTCAGGAACGGCTTAGGCCAAATATGGAAGCCCCATTCCTTTGTCAGATATGCACTAACTCAGCCTCCCTTGAAGGACGATGGACACAGATTGAACCAAGGAGAAGGGGCAGAAGTATATTGAGGATGCTGGGGCATACTTCACTCCATAATACAATAAAAAACAGAGCAGGGAGAAAGGAGCTTTCATTGGTAGGAGAGTCTGGTCCCGCTCATGTAGAAATAGCCACAATTTCAAAACTGTTAATTCCTGGTCAGATAGTGGTGTTTAACAACAGGCTTCCAGCAATGAAAAAAACCAATTGCTGATCTCCATGGTGTAAACTCCCCTCAAGGACTAATTTGTGAATTCACTGTACACAAAAATGGAAAACGAGGTCAACAGTAGACCCTCATGAACCAGTGTGAACTGGCTCCAGCAAACCATTGCCAGGGATTCTAAAACCAAAAGGTAGGGTGCTCCTTATCCTGAAATGTAAGATAAGCAAGGCTAATCTTTCATGTTCTCGTGCACATAATTTCTCCTAAAATCCATGTGCATAGCCACATAAACAGTGGAGAAGGTTCAAGTATGGTATGTAACACAAAAGATGACACCCAGATTTGTGGCTGATGGAGAGCCCCCTTGCCGTGACTACTAACATTTTTTGAAATGTAAACCTAAAAGTAATTCTCTGAAGACTTTTATGCATCATTACAGGAAGTATGTTCAAAAGCAAGAGACACTCTAAGGCTATTCCATAAATTACCCCTCTTTATTCAGCTACCTACATGTCTCCTTGTTGTTAAAGGAAATGATTTTTAAAACAAATGAAAGCAAACTTGATTTGGGGGGTGTTCCTTTTGCTGAGCCATCATTAATTTCCTATTCTCCTATTCTCCCCATACTCCAGTACTCACCCAAGCTTCTGATCAGCCGCTATGCAAGGTTTCAACATCTTAACAATTTTTGCAACAAATCATTCCTGATCCTCCCCTGACATCACAGTTTCCCATCTAGTCAAAATAGCTCCTCTCAGGTCCTCCTTACCCTCCACGTGGCACACTTCCTGAAGTGCTCATCACCTCATTCAGCATTTCCCAAACTTCTGCCTTTCAGGCACAGTCTGGGGAAGTTACAAATACAGTTTCCTAGATCTCAGCCCTTGATCTACTGAACTGGAATCTCCAAGAGAAGGAGCCAGGAAATTTGCGATAAAGAAATGCTTGGGTGATTTTTATAGGGTAGTTTTAGACAAAGCCTGGCTTACATGTTTCCTTTTTATTGCTCAGTTCTCCACCTTACCGTTGTTTCCTCAGAGGAGCCCTTCTTGATCATCCAGATAAGACTGATCCCCTTCATAACTGTATTAGGCTTAGAGTACTTTGAACTACTTTTTAGCCTTTGCTCAACTAAACTTTACTGAGAGTTTTCCCGTAAGATTGTGAATTTTGTCAAAGTAGAAAGTGTGTCTGGTTTTAGACTGTACTTTGATTACTTAGCACCACCCCTGGCACAAAGTAGATTCTTAATAAATGTAGGCTGAATGATCAACTCATGGGCCCATCTCACATCAGAAAACCTAAAGATAATGACTTCTTCATCAAGAAACACTCGTAAGGGCAAGCACATTTGTCTGGTCCCACAACCTAAATGTATGTCCCTGTTACCAGTCCTGTACCCACCATTGGTCTGCATATCCCTAATTCTAAAGGAAGTAGAATGGATTAAAATGGAATGCTCCTCGTATGGTTAGCTCTAACACACTGGGGGTTGAGTGTGAGCATTAAAAGCCTGACATACTAGAAAAAAGGACAGTCTTGTCCTAAGGAAGTACACATTTTAGGTCACAGTCACCGTGGCTACACAGGCTAACCAGAGTGCTGGCACTTCTGTTCTGGGGTACTCTCAGTTGCTACTGGTGCAATCCTTGTGGTGATGGTTGGGCTGAACTCTTTCATCCCACTGTCTCCCTAGGGCAAATGTTCAGCTTTGGATATTTAATACCATGTGTCAAGGGGGAGGCAGTGGAGGCGGAGATCAAAAAGGAGATGCAGCTTTTTCAAAGAGCACCTTATGTCTATTTTCATTTCCAAACCAAATGAGATGGGTTAAGGAATAAATGTAGAATTTGTGTCAATTTCTTGATTCTTAGGGCTCAGAGAACTTAATTTTATTTTTATCTTCTTCTCAGTCTGCTCCTACACCAAATGCTTGCCCTTTCAAACACCCATTCTCTTTTTGGCCATTCTTAACAGTTCCTTTGACTAAATTCTAATAACATGAATCTTAAGGGGACCAGATAGCCATCTGATACCTATTGGTTGTATTTATCTATGTGCCACATGCTATACCAGTGAGATAACCAAATAGGGACTGTCATTGTCAGGCATGACCAATGAGGAAGGACCACTGAGAATTGGAGGTGACTTGGTTCAAATCCATTCTTGATTTTGGAAGACAGAATTCTTAATCCAAAACCCAATGTACAAAAAGGCCCAGGTGTTCCCAAGTTGATCATAGATTGTTAGAGCTCTTAGAAACCTTCAAAATGCTCTAGTGCCCTTTAGCTTTGGTTTGAACAAAATCTTATTGGAAGCACACAGTATCAAATAGATACAAGCAGAGCTGCTAACATTGTCATAGGAGTGGGGATCCTAGAGTACACCTGTCCTCTTCCAGTGATAGATTCTGAGAAGACTCCCTAAATTCAGCTTGAAAATTGGGCACCTACTGCAACATCTTTATTTTACAGATGAGAAAACTGAAGTGCAAAAAGGGTAATAATTTTTTCAAGATCATAGAACTCATCATAAAGAGCCAGGCCAGATCCAGGATCTCCTGGCTGCTAGTTCAGGGCCAGGTCCCTTCACTGGAACACAGAACCTCAGCCACTGTTTCTCCCTAACATGTACTATTGCTAAAATCTATCCCCTGGTAAGGTTAGATATTTCTGCAGGTATTTGATATGAACATTGAAGAAGGTCTTAGGAAACAGAAAGAAGCTGAGCCCAATCAGCTCAGTACTTAATGAAAGCCAAAAAATATGTAAATAATCCCCACTTCATGGAGAGATTCAGAATCTCAGTTGCTAAAACACTTGAAGAAGTCAAAGAAGTAGAAATTGTAAGATAGCACCACTCACTGCCCACCCCCCACCAGAAGAAACATTTGGTTATTTACCTACTATAAAACTAACTCTCTAAAAAGTATTTAGATTTTCCCTGGGGGCCAGATGGGTTCACTGCAATCTCCAGCACATTTGAGGTGAAAGGTCACCCAAGGGGCCTAACATGTGTCAAGATTTTCTTAGTGTCCCCGATGGGGACATTTCTGGTCCACTCTGTACATATTATCTGCTCCTACTTACCACTCCATTACAATTTAGGGACAGAGATAGTCTGGGCCAAAACCAAATGAATTAATGTGACATGAGACACTAATATGAGACACCAAAAAGGAAAGCATTTTCTCTTAATTTATCTGACAGGTTACATATTGTTACCTGGAAGAGTGATTTGTGACTCCTGAAAAGGATGCTCTTACTGGCTACTCCTGACAAATTGTATTTGTCCCTTTGTATTTATTTTACTATTAATAAAATTGACATAAAATATACTATCCTCAGAAACATAAGTCTTCCTTTGCATTTATTTAGCCATCTTTCATGAATTTCTTCCAGGAACCCATCTATACATTGCAAATTTTGTTACTTTGACTTGCCTGCTGCTCTCTGCCAACCACTGTATGTATCTTTTAATTAAGTAGAAAAGAGATCTTAAAAGCTCACATAAGCCCAGGAAACTCTATTTCTGGCTGACAGCAATGTCTCCTCATTTGCTAGCAAAAGCACAGATTGACAGAATAGAATAGATCAAGAAAATTGATCGTTACTCATATGCTGGATTGAGTCAATATATGTAAATCCATCCTATTGCTGGCAGGCACTGAGATGCTTGCCATGCAGAACAGACACACTTACAGCCTGTTTTCTAGTCCAAATGCCAGCCTTTTGCTTTAATGCAGCAAAACTACAGTTATGTACTGGGAAAGCTCTTTTGTATTCATAACAACTGCAGTTTGAATGTGGTTCAGGACAGAGAAACTGTATTTATGAGCCGCCATCTCTTCTGAGTCAATACAATTTGCAGTAAATACAGTTTAAGTTAGAGCTATGGTATAGATGCTCTGGGAATTTTCTTTGTGGTTTTACTACATTTTTTGGAAACATTTTAAATGTTCACTGCTTTCAAGTTTATTTCTTTAAAGCGAACAGCCACACACAGTGGTTGCGAAGAACGAGTAAAATAATAGGTAAGAAAAAGGTTTGAAAAAAATTATAAGCATTATGCTAATGGGAGATGATTATTATATACATTTTTGGTCTCAAGACCCTTTTACTTAAGGGGAATACTCTCTAGTTATCCCAAGGCCTGTTTTAATCTTGATTTAAAGTAGTAGAATATTAAAAGTAGCAGTGCACAAAACAGAAGACCTAGGAAGACAAAATACACATGTTGTGTTTAGATATCCCTTAATATCTTCTTAGAGAAGAATAATTATGAACCTCATCTTTCCTCAGGAGTAGGACTCAATGGTACCTGAATTTGAATCTTTCAAGAACACTTAGAATTGTTTTTTCCGTTCTTTGCATAAATAACCCATTTAAAAACTAAGGAGAGTCATTCATTCTATGCTGTAAATTGCAAGAGGACCATAGTTCATAAACAAATACAGGTAAAACATACTTAAAGCTGATTTAGCACTATCATAACATGTGACAGAGATCATAAGGAAAGCCCTATAGAAAGGAATTAAAGCTGAGTGATAAAGACTGGGGCCTGCTGTAACTTTAAGAAAGATGCCAGAAATAGCCCATCAATTAATTTCCACCCATTCTAGTCACTCCAAACAACATGGGGGTCTCTCTATTTCTCTCACCCTAGACCTAGTAAATGCCTCAGTTAACCTGGGCAAGTGGCCAGAAATGTTTGCAGGGACAGAATTATGCATTAGAGTAGGAAAGCGTTTTAAATAATCTTTACAGGTTATTCTCCACCTATTGCTTCATTCCCCTTATTTTGTTAACGTCTCCCACTCTTTTCTGCCTGTGAAATTCTTTGGTCTCCAAGTTCTTTTTTTTTAAAGATTTTATTATTTTTAGAGAGAGGAGAAGGGAGGGAGAGTGGGAGAGAAACATCAGTATGTGAGAGCTACATCTGTGTGGGAGATACATCGATTGGTTGCCTCTCCCACGTCCCCAACCGGGGACCTGGCCTGCAACCCAAGTGTGTGCCCTGACTGGGAATCCAACCAGCAAGCAGCCTTTCAGTTCGCAGCCCAGCACTCAATCCATTGAGCATACCAGCCAGGGCACGTTCTCCAAGTTCTGAATTTTGCTTATTCCATATTTGACCACTAGAAGCCTTTTCAGTGGTCCTGAAGTCCTTTAGAGACAACTTTGGTAATATCTGATAGCTTCCTTGATCTCTGGTACATTGTAGGTAATCATATACATTTCGTACCTCAGACTTGGAATCATCCAAATGCAAGTAGCAGGAAATAGTATTTCAAGACTACGGACTGCATGTGAGATATGTTCATTACTAAGAATTTGCTCACTCTTTCTAGATCTTTTCAGTGGGAAGAATTAGGAAGCAGTTTGTATATAATCTCCCTATTCCCAAATGCCCCATTTTTAAAATATCCATGTTATCTATGCTGTCAGAGCATACAGACATTACATACTACACTGTCTCCCTTATAGTGACTTTTTAGTTTTAATTGTATGGGTAAATTTATATTTAATGTTCGTTACCCGCCATATGGTAAATTTGGTAGTCTGAAGCTCATTTATTAGTATAGAGTGAAAAAATTTTCCAATCTTTTATGGACCAATATTTTTGTAGAGTACAATGAAAATAAATTACTAGAGAAGTGATTCATGGGCTTGGATGTCATAGCAATGTCAAAGTGCTGTAAACTTTTCAAACTGCTTACCATTAAATTTCATTCTCATTTTACTGTGGTCTGGTAGATTCCTCAGGAATGGCACATGAGAACAATATTCTCTGTGTTCTTGCATGTTTACATCAGTTTACCAGAGGCTTTTTATACTTAAAGATCAGTTTGGCTGAACATAAGATACTTGGCCCACATTTTCTTTCCTTATATTTCTTAAATATATTACTACATTTTCCTTGGTCATAAAAGTGTTACTGTTAAAGATTCTAATGGCAACCTAATTTTCTTTCTATTGGTCTTTTTGCTGGGATGTCCAAAAATTTTTTCTTTACATGATAATGTTGGCCATTATGATTCGATTTCTAGTTCCCTCAATATGTAATTGCAAATTGTCTTTTATTTCAGAAGTTTTTTTAATTGTAATTTTCCTTCAGAGTGTACTGTGGAAACTTTTAGCAGTCTGGTGAAACCATTGGATCCCTTCTCAGAATAATATTTTAGATGCATAAAATGGAATACATAGGATATAAAAGGAAATTAATTATATTGAAACAGTTCTCAAAATATTTTTAAATTATGGTATAGTAATAGATTCACTTCTTTATTAATATATTAAATAATAAGTTCTGGTGGCAGGTCTAATAACAACCATAAGTTTGAAAAAAGGATGAACATAAATGATATTTGGAGACATTTTGTAAAACTAATTTGATGTTATGATATTTGTTATTAGTTTTGGTGACAGGTACTATTAATACTACTATGTTCTGGTGTATGCTTTAATAATTGAAGAAAAATGTTAAATTGCCGCTAGAGGTTAGTGAAAATGAAGACATCATATTTTTCTCAACCAAATCAATAGACTACCTGAATTTTATACACAAACCCTGAAGTCCATGACTCTAGAAAATGAATCCCTGTACCAGACACATGTTAAGTTTTCTAAACTCATTCCTTTCCCTCAGATGCTTTCTTACATGCTTTATTTCATATCTTTTTGATATTTAAAATGCTCTTCCTATATACGTTCTATTTCTCTTCCTACATTTTCCTTTCTGTTTATTTGCTTTTGTGTGCCTTTTGGCCCAACTGCATTACAGAAATGATTTTATTATTTTATTTCTCTGTGTAGATCTTCCTTAAGCACCTCATTTCTGAGTTTTTCTACTTTTAATTATTGTTACCGCTACTATTTTCCTGGTTTCTTTAGCTCACTTGGAAATTCTAGGTTTTGGTTTTCATCCATTGTGTGGGCATGTCTTTCCATGTGCCTCCCAGGCCACAGGGAACTTTTTCTGCTCCTCATTCTCTATGAGACTGCAAACATTTCCCTTTGCTCATATGTAAGTGAATGAGATTTTGTCCACTTTTAGAAAGGAGGAGAGGCCAAAATAGCTTTACTAGATTTGTGATTCTAAAGTCTTTCTGTTGTTCCTCTCAGAGTGATTTACACAGATAACAACGGGGTGATGGACAAAGGGGAGGGGGTGGGAGAGTGGCAAAATCGAGGGGAATGGGACATCTGTAATCATGTCAATAATAAAAATAAAGAAAAAAATATGGTCTTGTATTTTGTGAGATCTCTTTTTCTATTCTCCAATCCCATTTGCATTTGGATTTTTTACCCCCTTTGTCCTTGTTCTGCTCAGTTAGAAATCTATTCGCAATAGTTCCTCCTAGAAGGGAATGACTTAATTATCAGCTGTTTAAATCTTAGCCAATGCAGTTCCCTTGCTCCCACTCATGATTTGATTCTGTAAAACTCCCACCAGCTCATCTAAGTTCTCCAGTGAATTCTTCTTAGAGATATCAGGTGCTCTGGTGCTCAGGATCTCCAGAATCCACAGCGCCTTCCCTTTAATTCCATCTATAAAGATGTTGATACTGCACAGGTCTCCTGGCTCTCAGGATTTTTTTCCATAACACATCCATATTTGGGGTTTGTAGAGATACCTTAAAACTAGTAACAGTAGAGACAGAGAGAGATAAATATAAGATAGATGATAGATAGATATAAAATACAGAGATAGAGATAGAGGTAGCCCGTGGGTTGTTGAATTTTATATCCTGTTTGCTCTATTAGTTTTATATAGGGCAGTGTTCCTCAGCTGGGGATAATTTTTCCCCCCATGGGACATTTGCTAATGTCTAGAGATAGTTTTGGTTGTCACAACTGGAGAAGGGGTTAGGGGAAATACCATAGGCATCTAATAGGTAAATATCAGGAATGCTGTTAAATATTTTGTAATATACAGGATAGCTCCCCATAATTAAGGATAATCCAGTTCAAATTATCAATAGTGCTGAGGCTGAGAAAACCTACTCTATGGCAGTGTGGGGTGATTAAAAAATTTAGCCATAACTGACATCTAACCAGCTGCATCCCGAAGGCTTACTCAATTCTTCATCTAGAGAGGTTATCCCCTACCATCCACCCCCTAGTTCACGTCCATATTTTCTTTGACTTGAACATTGTGGTAGCTTCTTAATTGGTCTGCCTGAAACAACTCTCCCTTCCCTCCAGTCCAAGTCATTTTACCCATGATGCAAGAGTACTCTTCCTAAAGCACAGCTCACAACATGCCAAACATCCACTTGAAGGAATCCAGTGACTTGCCAATCCCTTATAAATAAAGTTCAATCTGGAAATTCAAAGTTTTTTATGCTTTGTCCCCAATTTATTTCCTGACTTTTACTCCCCTTACTTCCCTACATATAACATGCAGTGCAGTCAAGTGGTCACCTCCACCATTTGACAAATATGTCTTTTTTTCTCAATTCTTCGTTAAGACCACTTCCTCAGTTTGCAGTGCCTCACCATCCTGCCAATGCCAGCCAAAACCTCCCTTCCTCTTTTTCTTCCCGCCCACTCCAACCAAAAATGTACTCTTGTTCTTTTGAATAGCTTAATATTTTGGATATACTTATCTTACAGTATTTAAATTATGTTACAATATAATTACATTATATCTTACTATATTGCAATATTACTGTAAACAAAGATTGTTTATTTTTCCTCTTGGAATTTCCCATAGCACCTAGCAAAGGCTTACACATAGTAGACCCTCAATAATGCTTTTTGAATAAATAAATAAATAAAACTGAGCCCAAAAGAGGTAAAGTGGTCATCCACAATTCATTCCTTTAGACCACCTGACTCTAAAACAAAACTATAGTAATGAGTCCCTAAGATCACTTTACATAATGGTACTATAGTCATCATCATTATTATTACAAATAATTACTAATTTGGGACTTGGTGTTAGATGGGCAACAATAAACTATCTAACTTAGGTAACCTCGTTACTCGTACCAAGGAGCATTTCTAGGAACATCTATTCATTCAGCTAGAGGCCCAACAGGTGATTAACCAGGTATAAAATTGAATACTAAATATTAATCATCATTTGATACTCCATCTCCCAAAGCTTTATATCTCTAACACCTATAAATTTTGTTTTTATTGTGAGCTGTATTTTAAAAAATAATAGGATCATAGACCATAGAAGAGACATACTGTAACTCTAGAATACCTTGTCTTAGGCCCCATGTATTTTTTAGTATTACGTATCAAGTACTCTATATAGACTCAGCATGGCATTAAACGTCTCATATACATATGTATTTCTGTAGGTAGAACACACCTGGTCCTTCCTGATGGTCTGTTAAGAGCACTGAGAGAATCCCCACCTACCATTCCTGGTCTTGTCTCATCATTATAGATGTTCACTTTAATGTTTAAAATAGGAATCCTTATAAGTTGTTTATGCCATGATTGCAATAAGTTTCAGATTCCCTGCTCCAGAGCCAATATAAGGACCATGAGGTCACTGAGCTGTGACAGTGAGGAGAGACTGGGTGTTAATGCAACGAGTAGTGCGGATCTATTTTGCTATATTCATGATTTGGCCACAGGCCAGACTCTTCTCGGTTTCCTCCCATCATTTCTTCATTCTCCAGCTTCCCCTACACCACAACAAAATGTAAGCCTTGCACTTTTAAAAGTAGTCTGGCCAGAAAATAAAACCTCAAAACTAATCTTATCATTACTCTTTAGATCAAGAAAGGGGCTGTGTCTTTTTTTTTTTTTTTTTTTTACTGTGTGGTTGCCTCTCGCTTGCACCCCTAACTGGGGACCTGACGTGCAACCTAGTCATGTGCCCTGACAGGGAATCAAACCAGCGACACTTGGCTCGCAGGCCGATGCTCAATCCACTGAGCCACAGCAGCCAGAGCAGGGGGCTGTGTCTTAATGTAGGAAGTGTTGCCTATGTGTCATAGTTACAAAATTGGTATGCGGGAATGACAACTGAGAAGATCCATATAATATGGTTTTTATGAATATTAAATGTAGAACACAACAGGTACCAGATGATTTCGGGGTAAAAATATTAAGGATCTAAAAATGCAATAGGTTGTTTGATTCTGTAGTTTTGATCCACATTATTTCAAAATATTCAAGATCATTTCTTTTTGTCCCTTGAGAACTGAAATTTCTTTCTGAAATCTAGACTTCATCATGTCTCTGAATACTAAATATCAATTAATATTAGAAGAGAAAAGCTGTGTGAAATATGAAAGATGGACTTCTTACTCATGTACTTATCTCTGCCAGGCACAACAATTTGGGCTAATCTCTAATAATCCTGGTTTAATTTCTTAGCAATTTTCTTCTTTATAGACACTTTATACTCTTACTTGCTTGTTATCACACCTGGAGAGCAAATAAAATTCAGGTAAGGTTCAGTTGTCATACAACTGTCTTTAGGCTTGTGTCATGCCAAAACCATCCTTTCATCCTTGGTATCTTTTAGAGATAGAGACCATACTGATGGACTCTGCATATGCAGATTCCACTCACTAGCAAATAGCTGCTCTTTGTTCATTTTGTAGACAGACAGTGCCATAGATGAGATTATTGTTCAGCAAATATTCAATTCCTCACCCCCAGCACACACCCAGTTTCCTTTGAGGAATATACTTCCCCAGCTCATTGATGTTACCCTTGGCCCTGTGATTTGTTTTGGCCTTATGGTAAACAGAATGTAATGCTCTGTCTCTTGATTTGGGTTTGGCCATCTATGTGATCTGCTTTGGCCAATGGGATATTAGCTGGTATGGCACAAGACTTGAAATAAGCTTGCATTTGCCATAAGAAGGACATACCTTGGGTAATCTCTTGTTTAAGGACAATGAGATACATGGAACAGACCTTGATCCAAACTATAGCTTGGTCCCAGCAGGTCTTGGTCCCAGCAGGCCCACAGACATGTGAGAAATAAGTGTTTATTGTGTGCCAGGAGTGTGACTGTGGTGCTAGTTTTCTTAGGCAGTCAGTAAAGTACTGAAGCCCTGATCATCTGTTAATTACCTACTGCAATCATGGCCCATTTGCCTCTCCGACAGCAGCCTCCATCACCTCCAACCACCTTGCCCAGTACTGCGACTTTCAACATCCAAAATGTGACTTTTAATTATGCTACTTTCTATATAATGTTATGGATAGTTTTGTAATTGAATGTGTTCTGCAAAATGTCTCTCTTGAAAACTAATATCCCTCAAATGATAATAAATATGCCTCCATAAAGGAATATGTAATCATATGTAATTGGGAAACACAGAGTTGAACCAATGCTAAGTTTTTGTTGTGTGGTATTTTTTACTACAGAACTTCTCAGAGCCTTGACTAGATAAATATGCATTGTGCTTCTTTAAGCAGGAAGCATGGGACATATATTTTTAAAAATGTATTTACCCTGGAAACTTGATTTTATAGCAACATAAATTACCATCTCAAAGTTCATTAGTGTTATACAATATACAATTTATAGAACACTAATGATGTGGTAGTCCATAGGATAAAGCCAAAAACATACCATAACATTCAAGTCACGCAGTACAACCCAAACCTACATTATTATCGTGCCTTTATACTTTTTATAAGTTTTCAATTTTAAAAATAGTATAATCTAATCATGAA
The DNA here is from genome assembly GCF_987537825.1 of Furipterus horrens. NCBI lineage: Eukaryota > Metazoa > Chordata > Mammalia > Chiroptera > Furipteridae > Furipterus > Furipterus horrens. The sequence goes on along the minus strand of NW_028327175.1, from coordinate 152,561,990 downwards.
AATACAGAAAAAAGAAAGTAAAAAATTATATAAAGCCCTATTATCCAAATATAACCAGTATTTTAATTTCCATTTTATTTTCTTTGTCTTTATGATATATTTTACCTGCTTGTGAAAATATAGCACACTAAAATTATAAATATAAACTACTTTATATATATACAGTAATGTAATTATAAATAAAATATATTTTTATTTTATTTGACTACAAAATATTTCAAGTAAATAAAATTATACCTACGATTAGCTTTGCAGATATTATCATCTTCATATTATGCCTCAGATTTTTATGCTTTCCCAAGGGAAAAAAAATTTTAGAATGGCCAATACCTTTTATGTTACTCCTCCCCAATTTCAAGTCCATTCCTTTGCTCCCCAGAGATAAGCACGATCCTGGATTTATCATTTCCTGGTTTACTTTTACAATTCTGCTACAGATGCTTGTGTCATAAACAAAATAGTGTTTGGCTTTTATGTTTTTAAACTTATAAAATTTGAGTCATAATATAAATATTTCTTTGGAATTTGCATTTCTTCTAGCACCATTATAATTTGGGAGCTTTTCTACATTGTTCTATGTTGCTCACATTCAGTTACTTTAATTACAGTATAGAATATCCCACAAATTTTTTTACCCATTTTTCCTTTTAATGGATTTTATATCCATTTTTTTGTCATTACAAGCAATGTTGAGAAAATCTGAAAGTGTATTTTCTGTACATGTATGTTGTTAACTCCCCTAGATATTGTCATATTAATCTCCAAAATGATTGTGCTAATTTATATTCTCACAGTAAGAGAGACTTTCACACCACATGCTCACTATTACAGGTGTAGCCAAACGTTTAAATCAGCACCTACTCTGATGATTATGTTATGGTTTTAATTTGAATTTCCTTAATTACTAATGAGGAAAAGTATTTTTTCATATGGCTAGTCATTCGAGTTTCTGTCTTTGTGAGATGCTTGTTTGTATCCTTTGAATATTATGGGTTTTTATTAAATTCTTTCCTAATTATAAGAGTAATATATGCTCAGTTGTAAAACTGTAAGGAAAATGAAATTACCTCAAATCCTACCACCTACTGGTTAATATTATTAATGTTTAGCTACATTTCCTTATAGTGTTTTAATAGACATAATTGTTTTATATAGTGAAAGTGGAAGAAGCTGTGAAGAGGGCCTTGGTAATAAAATTTTTCACTGGGTTGCTTATAATCCTCTCCAGATTAAATATCAAGGACTGGAGTCATTCAGTGTTTGAAAAATACAGAACACTGTTAGTCAAGATCTTTGGCATTGAAAATGGCCATAATATAATATTTGCTTTACTCTGTACAGAACAAAAGCAAATCTTTTGTTTAGTCACTTTCTAGGCTCTCTAATCCGACATTGTACATAGGTCATCCATTGTGAACAAGCACTTGTAGAGAGAAATACTGTGAATACTGCAAGGGGTTTCACCTGAAAGGGAGCATAGCGGAGTAAATGATACAACTCAAGAGTTATACCTGGTGCCAAGAAATTGGAAGAGAAAAAAGAGTTCAAGGGAATGCCGCAAGGCTAAACTTAGCCATGTAACCTGGTTAGGCTCCAAATAAGAAAATTCAATTTATTATTGATTTCAAGGTGAGGGTGTAAAGTGTAATGTAATCAGCACAGTGTCTAGGGTTTCTGTTTTTGCTTATTTTTGTGTCCTAAATGTTTATAGTATATTTTTAAATAATGCTTTTAAATAATAGATGGATCACATCCATGAGCAGTTTCAAAGCTTTTGAACAACAGTGAAGGTTTTTCAGTTGCTTTCAGAACTGAAAGACAATCTGGGTGCTTTTTAAATTCTTGAGTTACAAACTTTTCACCCAAAAGCACTAAGATTTTCTCAAATTCTGGCATTTGCTATTACAGAAAGGTTAGGGTCAGTCTTTGTAGGCAACATTTTTCTTTCTGCCTGGGTGAATGTAGGATTTATTTTTATTCTGCTAATTCAAACATTTTGGCTAGTCATGGTCAAGTGCGGTTCTCTTTTTTTGATTTCTGTCTGGCATGCAGTGAATCCTTCTGTTCTCAATAGTTAAGTCTTTGTATGACTCAGAAAAGTTACTTTTTACATAGCATATGTCTTTGATTATTGCTTGATCTCCAATTCTTGTTTTCTACTCTTGAACACCTAAAGTCATTAGGTTTTATCTCCATTCTCTGCCTTGTAGAGCCATACTCTCCTTCATCATTTTTAGCTTTCTTTCCTTTTCTCTGTACATTTTAAGAGCCCTAGAATTTGCTCTATGCATCATTAACTTGATTTTCTATAGCATCTATTCTATTCTTTACTGTTATACAATTTTATCCTGCTTTGTCATTTTTGATGTTCTGAAAGTCTTTTATTTACTTGGGAATATTCCTTTCATCGGTGACAGCAGGGTTTCTCATTAGGATCCCACCACATAGTATATTGAGGAGAAAATACAACTGCCCCCATAGAAACCAAGATGCTGACAAGAAGGGAAAATGGACCCTGGGAGGCCAAAATTCCATGAACCTCCACCACCTTATCTTACATCTGGGTCATTCAATTTTTTTCTCACGTCATAATTAGCTGAAAACTTGTTAGTCCCGTATCTCAGGATTGGTCATCAGCTTAGTATTCTTGGCTATGGATGACTTGTTCAGAGGCAACATCTTAATGGGTGAGAATATTGGAATTAGTTGAATCTGGAGTCAAACACTGACTGCTCCACTCATCAAGCTGTATGATCTTAGACAAATCACTTAACTTTTCCAAGCCTCAGTTTCCTCAGTTATCATGATTTTTAAAAGAATTTAATGGGAATAATATATATAAAACTCTTAGAAAATGGTCAGTAAATAATCTATTGTATCATTATGGTTATAGCTGTGGAAATCATTGTTATTATTATTAACAACAAATTAATTCATATTAACCCATTATTGCCAACCACCCCAGATAGTACTTCTAAATTAATCTTATGATACCGAATAATAAGTAAAGAGGCTGAATCGGTAGTAGGAAACCTCCCAACAAAGAAAAGCACAGGGCCAGATAGTTTTACTCAGAAATTCTACCAAACATTTAAAAAAAATCGATACCCATGCTTTTCAAACTTTTCCCAAACCCTGAAGAAGAGAGAAAATTCATTTTATGAGGTCAACATTACCCTGATAACAAAGCCAGATAAAAACGCTAAAATAAAATTATAGGCCAATGTTCCTGATGAATATAGATGCAAAAATATAGATGTAAAATATAGATGCAAAAAGTCCTCACCGTTATACTAGCAGACCAAATTCAGCAGTACATAAAAGTATCATGCACCATGGTCAAATGGAATTCACCCCTGGGATACAAGGATGGTTTAACATATGTAAATTAATAAATATAATACATCACATTAATGAAATGAAAAATAAAATTTATGTGATGTAGAAAAAGCACTTTACAAAATTCAACATCCTTTCAGGACAAAAACTCTAAACAAATTGGGTATAGAGGGAATTACTTCAATGTAATAAAGGCTATATATGATTATCCTATAGTTAACATCATGCTCAGTGGTAAAAGGCTGAAAGCCTTTTCTCTAAGACCAAAAGACGGACAACGATGCCCATTCTCACCACTACTGACCAAATGACATGTGGGTATTGTTTCCTGGTGTCATACATGCAGGACATAGACTATGCTTTTATAATCAAGATACCCCAAAACAGAATGGCATAAATAAGATAGATGTTGATATCTCCCTCATTTACCAATCCAAAGACAGGAATTTCAAGAAGGCATAGCAACTCTATGCCATAATGTTATCATGACCCAGGTTCCTGCTATCTTGTTGCTCTGTTGTCTCCTAGGATGTTGTCTCTGATTTCATTTTCAAATCTGAGTCACACCACATCTGTAGTCCAGTGCACCAGAGCAGAGAAAGAGAAAAATTGAAAGGCAAACTATTTTCTTTATTTTCTAAATATTTGGTTTATACCTATTGAAGTATACTTTACATACATTAAACTGAACATACAACCCAAATGTCCATCCATAAACAAACTAATAAGTCATTTCTTTGAAGCCATGGATGCAGATTGCACACACATAAATCACTGATGGTAAACTTCTCAAAAGGTCACACCAGGATGCAAAAGAGGCTGGATAACATTTTCTCAATCTGGGAACCACCTGCAAAGCTGCACCTCCAGTAGTACAGAAGAGGAAACAGACTTTGTGGGACAGCCAGCAATCCACAGGTCCTATAAGACCTTCCTCAAGCTGTAACTCATAGCAGGCATCTCCTCTTAGAAGGCTTTTCCAGCCCTCAGAATTGAAGTAAGTGTCTTTCCTCTGCTCACTGAAACCCACTACTTTACTCAGGAATCTATCACTATACCGAGGATGTTGAGTTACTGAAATTACTCCTTGTGTCTTCACCTATATGTTCTTTGGCATGTATCTAGTTTATCTTGTCAACAAATGACAAAGTTGAACTAAGCTGGACCACTTATGAAGATTGATTATGACTGACATTTCCTTTTTAGCATTAATAACACTGATCTCTTATTTAACAGGTGCCAACTATGTGCTAAACACTATTCAAGATTCCTTAAATACAGTATCTCTTCCACTTTTCACAACAATTCTGTGAAGTAAGAATTATTATCCCCATTTTATTGAGGCTTGTAGATGTCACAAAATTTGCCCCAGTTTACAGAATCCATAGGTAACAGAAGCACAATTTAACTTATCAGTCTGATCCAGAGCCTATTCTTTGTTCACTTGTGCACACCTCTTCTCCACTGTCACTGTTATGTTGATTGATCTCTAAAAATGCACACTATGCATATATTAATTTTTTAGCATTTTTATATTTATTACTACTTTGCCCTGGAAGGAAATGTTTCTTAATTTCCTTTCCCATTGGCACATCAGGGTATTGCTTATATGAACTAAGAGCTAACCTAACTGATTTAAAACTAGAATCTCAGTTCTAAAAGAGCCCAAATTAGAATGCAGGATCTGACTTATAGCTCATTTAAAAATGAAAAATAGAGTCACAAAGACACAAAATGATGGCTGGGGTCAAATAGGGCACTGGTTCAATAGGCCTCAGGTTTCCTGTCTTCCAGTGAGGCAACATGTGTTTGGAAAAAGTATGGCCTGTGTAGCTCAACAACACCTGCTTCAAAATACTGACTATCAACTGAATATGTGACCTCAGGCATACTTTCTAACTTCTCTGAGACTCTTAGTAATAATACCTACCTTGTAGAGGTGCTTGTGAGTATTGGAGATGAATGATGGAAAGTAGTTAATACAATGCCTGGCACACAGAGTAAGTGCTCATTAAATGCTAGTTCTCATTCTCTCTCTTTCTCTCTCTCTCTCTCTCTCTCTCTCTCTCTCTCTCTCTCTCAAACACACACACACACACACACACACAGAATCTAGCCTTTTCCTGGAGCACATATTGCTTTACACAGGGTGATGGTCTTCTCCCCTTTTTGACACACACATAAATCTCTCAGTGTAAAAATCTAGAGCTGGGTGTGTATGAAGCAGAGTCCATTCTAAAAGCTTTTTAATTTAAAGGAAGAAAAGTTTGTGCTGAGCCAATATTTCTACTATTCAGCCATTAAATATTAATCGATGTCAATGCATTTGAGGGAGCCTTTAGCTGTGACAGGTGAGCTGAAAGTAGAAAATCTGATTTAACGAGGCCTCCCAGCCACTTTGGCAAAATGTCAGGGTGCAGGGTGTGGTGCAGAATAATTAACTAATAAACAACTTTTGGATAAAGATCAGTAACTATGAATTTGGGTACAAAGACAAGGGTTCTCTTATTTTTTCCAGAACATTTTTCTCTTTGCGATTTTTTAGTCCTTTGCGAATCAACCCTGATTCCATACCTCCTCAGTCAGAATGGCTTTAACTGTTTTGTTTAGACTGGGCTATGAAATGATTAGGCCGTTGAAATGATGAATCAGAGAGCACTGTAGGATTTTTCACAGTCTCTCTGAACAATGCCCCATATCACACTTACACTGACAGGCTGTATTTTTATATTTGACATGTGAGAGGAACATGGAAAATAACACACTGACAGTACCTTAGATACCAGTCATACATCTTCTTAACACAGATTGATGGGTGGAAAAGAATATTATTTAGTGAGCCCTTCCTAAGCTCTCTGAGGAAAATGTATAGATCCACCAGTGGATTGACTTGAAACTCATCATTAACATTCCTTACAAGCCAGAAACAGAAAAGCAACCACCATCCATTTCTGCACTAGCAAACAGATCAGAAGAATTAGCAGAAACCAATCCAGTGCCTGTACATTTTTCATTGATGGGTCATGGTTTGCTCCTCCCAAGCCTAGAAATCAGTTAGGTGAAATTTCTCCATTGAGGAACATTGGTCTTCCTCAATTTCAAATCAAAGGTGAAAGACAAGCTGCTAGGAAAATTGAAGCCACAGCTCTGGCTGCTCAGGGAACCAAGCTGAAACAGGAAAAAAAAGAAAAAAGATGGAATAGCCAAGGCTAACTGTATGACTATGGGGAAACTCGGAGAGAAGAACCAAGTGAGATTGTGGGACATAAGCACAGGAGAAGAAAAAGGGTGTGTGGGGGTAGGGGTGGGGTGAGTGCTCCTATAGTGGATGCTATGATGTGCCAGGAAATCTCCCTCCAGGAAGGCAGGATTCATTCCCACAACTGTTGAGAATGTTGCTGGTGACAGCTCTCAGCTCTCAGCCCTTTTCAGGAAACGCCTCTGCTGAAGAGAGCTACCTCAACCCAATAGTATGCTGCCCCATGGAGCAGCCCACAGCCAGTGCTTGGTCATTACTGTATAAGGGCCTAGCCCCAAAGGCCCCAAAGGAACAGCTATGGAGGGCCACCCCAGCTTCAGAGCCCTGTGAGTTAGCTTAGACTCACCTTAAACGGCATCACAGCCCAACGTCATCCCTTCCCCAAACCAGCCTTTCTTCCTTCCCTTTCCTTAGTCAGGTGTCAATCTCATGAGCATTTCACAATACATTCCCTGTTCACTAATCTCCATCTCAGTCTGTTTCCGTAATACACAAACTCTTATACTCCCTTCATCTCCAACTCCCCTAATATACTATGGAACTTAAATATCTCAATGAATAAAATCCTATGATGCTATCAGAAACTTGTATGCATAATCATCCAAATCCTGTTGAAACCCAAATCACAGTTATTCCAGTTTTCAAGATGGAAAATTAAAACAGAAAGATGAGCACCATCTATGGAAGGACACACCACTGTAAGTTTCGAGTTCTCTCTTTGGTATAACACAGGGTTTTTGCTTGTTTGTTGTTTTGTGTTTGTTTCTTTGTTTTTTCATTATATGTCTAAAATGGGACAAAATCAGGTGAAGAAAACATCCAGAAATTCTAATACTAAAACAGAAATAGGTGAGAGAAATATTTTTTCCTATTGTAGATGAAACAAAAGGATCAGGAACCAGGTATCCAGATCACTGAGTCTCAGGATTGCAGTCTCAGGAGTACCTGGTACTTCTGTTTTAAGTGGCCAACAGTGGAATATGATGACTTTCAACCAGCAGTTTACTGATTTTGGAATGGAGGCAAGGGGATCCCGAGACATTCAGAATCTAACAGCAAGTTTTCAGCACTTGGCTCTGAGACTACTGAGTCATTTTTGCTGTTCTCTGGCCTCATCTACTTTCCCTAGTTTTTCCCTCTCCTTCTTTATTCTCCTTTTGCTTCTGCAGTTTCTGCTGTCTCCTCTGGGCTTTCTTTCCATACCTGCTCCCTCCCTCTTTACTGGACATTTTTATTGACTGGAGTTTCAGCAGTAAGTAGTTGCATCACACCGATTGCTATTTCAGCAGTAAAGCACTGATTTAGAAGAGGGAAAGAATTTTTCATCCCTGCGTGCAAATGTGATTCAAATATGGTGAACTAATTTATTCTGTAAAACTTAATTAATACCAATAAAAAAAGGAGACAGCTCTGGGGGGATCAGTAAGTCCCTTGGTAGGACCTGGGTGAGATGCATTATGTCGGGATGTTTCAAAACTTAACATTTGATGGGGCCCCATGATATTCAGTGGACTGGGTTTAGTTTTATAGGCTACTAAAATGCTTTTAAGTATTTAATGGTTTATTCCAATTGGGGAAAGTTTTGTAAGGTTTCCTCTAAAGTTTCCCACAGGAAAGCCTTGGTTTTTTTATTTGTGACTGGAATATTTTGTGGCTTTGGAAATTACCACAAAAATAAAAAATGCTACTTTTGAAGTTTTCCAGACACAGACAAGTATATTTTCAATATCTTACATCACATCCCTGGTCTTGAAGTGATTTCTTTTCCTGACAGAATGAATAAACAAGGTCAGAGTGGAATTTGCAGGAATAGTGACTTCATGCTGAGATTCCCATGACACTTTAAGCATCTTGGTTATAGAACTAAGTCTTGATCACTTTTATAATCCCTTTCACCAAACAGAAATTACAGTAGACACCAATGGATGGATGGATGGATGGACAGATGGACGGGTGGGTGGATAAATCAGTCCATGAATTCCAGAGTGTTGGCATACAGTTGCTGATATTTTTTTCTGCTGGAATTAGAATCAGAGAAGTTGGAGCTGCTGCACTAGCCCCAGTTAAGAGCAGAGCAAGCCCACTAAGCATAGAATCCCAGTGAAACCTTATACCCAGCAGGAAGCTTTGTCATGGTAAGTACTCAATAAACACTGATAAATTGAATTGTCATCCCCTTTTGAATAAAATTTGCGTCAGGGCACTATGGGGGGGTACCAACATGATTATTATTTTTTTAAATTATAAAAATTTATATATTTTATTATAAAAATTCCCAATATAGAAAAGTGTAAATAATTTTCACAGAACACCCCTATATCTGTGACCTAGATTCTACCATTAACATTTCTCTCTACTTGATTTTATCACACAACTCTCTATGTATCCATCTCTATATTGATCTAGCAACTCATTATTTTTATGCTGTTCAAATTAAATTACAGACACTGGTACCCTTCTCCAAAAGTACTCATCATACATATCTTCACTGTTCAATATTTAAATATTTTCCTTTGATGTAAAAGTGATCATTCATTGAATTTCAACAAATGCAAACCCCCATGTGATTCAACTCCCAAACAAGATACAGAACATTAGCACCATCCCAGAAATTTTAAAAGTAGAGAATTGAGAGCCATTGAATTAATTTCTTTACCTCTTTACCCAGAAAGAGACTGGTCTGGGGACAACTTAGAGTTTGAAATCTCTCACACTGCTTCAGATCTCAAGCAATTATAGAGTTGCTTTTCTCTATTTGTTTTAGCAAAATCTACACTGCAAATGCACAGTTGATGGCAGGGGACAGCTTTATGTGGATGTACAACATTAGCTAAATATTCAATGAATTGGCAAACAGGCAAGAGAGAATAAAGCAAAATTAGAATCCTGATTTCTTTTGTGGATTTAAAACAAATAATACATACAACTAATTTGTGTCAGAATAACAGATATGCTTTAGGTCTTAATAGTGTATGTTTTCTTTGTACTGTATATTCTTGGGACATCACCTATGCATGGGAAAAAAACAACCAAGGAATCCTCTGTGAAGTTGTGCATGTTGCCAAGTTGAATCTAGTGCCAAGCTAAATCCCTACCACATGGTACATATGAGTTGAATCTCTTCCAAATGCAAGGCTCCTTCTTAAGTAGCTGTGTTGACTAATTACTTTCATCGGGATAATTGCACCTAAGAAAAGGGTACAATTATTTCTACTGAGTGGAATATTGACATCGTTTAATGAAGAAATGTGGTGACAAACTATGTATTTATAGAGAAAATAAAGCAGTTACCAACAATCTGTTTCCAAGAAAGAATTTTTAAGTATGTCTAGTATACTCTTAAGTATTCAGAATGAAGCTAATAGGCATTTCCACAGCACACAGGACTCAACCTCTATCCAAGGCAGTGCATGCCAATAAACTGCCACCAACCAGGCACTAATGAGTCCTATGACATGGTTGAGGAGCAGAGCAGCAATTAAATTGGGCTCAGCTTGGTACCCACTCAGACCACCACATTTCAAAAGGATATTTCTAGTCACTGTTCCACACAAACAGTAAATCCACATCATCTTTCTTTGTGGGAGTGGCGAGTTTTATAAAATTGCCATGCAGATGGATTATAGTCTAATTATTGACTGGGTCCTAGAATAGCCACTGATGGGTAAGAACATTAAAGTTCATTCCTTCATTTATTCATCCAACACATATTTATCAATCAACTATTATATGGAAGGCACTATGCTAATTGCTGTATTGTAATCCAAAAGGAATCAGAAAATGAATCTACTATCAAAAGGCTTATTACCCAGAAGGACCACTCAATCATTCATTCAAGCCTCCATTGGGAACGTGGTAGCTTCTGTGGTCCACTGCCCAAATAGACCTTCAAACTGAGGCACCGATTTCCTCAGTTGCTGGGAATATAAACTGTTGATAGTTCACAGCTGATTCAGTCCTCTCCAGGAACAAGGCTAGGCCAAAAGAATTGCACATCCCCTTTCCTGGAGGCATCTGAATCCAGTGACTAGTGGTGCTACAATACAAAGGCTCTGGACTCAGTTAGGGCAACTTTGAATAGTACCAAAGCTCCAAATTTTACTGTAGGATCCACTGAAGCCTCTTTTGCAACTGCATCACAATTCACCTTCTCCTTCTGACCGATGCAGCAACTGTCACTCATCACAGGTAATGTCACCAAGGGCACTCCTCAACAGATTTCCTGCATGCAAATCTCAAAGTCTGAGAGTTTGTCACCTGAGGAAGCCAAGCTGGGATACTTCCTGCTGAAACTGATTCTGGGATGACAACTATAAAATGAGATTTAGAAGCTGGATCACCTCGTTCTAAAATGAAAATCAAATCCCATCACTTGTGTGCAGTTGTGGTCCAATTGTTAAAAATTCCACTAATGGAGAGCTGAGATGAAAAAGAAAGCCTAAGATATTTATCACCAACATAAGGCAGTGTGAGAACCTCATAGCTTCTTTGGTAATAATAAAAAAAGGACTCTCATCTCCTGCAGCCAGAGTGCAGAAACAGCTGAGACTCAGACCTGGCAGGGCTACAAGCAAGGTTGAATTCTCAACACCAGCATGTCTTCTACAGTAAGGGCAGGGCCCTGATGGGGAAGGAATAGTACATAGAGACATAAGATAGGAACATTTTGGCTGCTGCTCTAGAAAATCTTAAATCTTTAGATTATTCAGATTCCCCTGAGTCCTGTAGTTACTCAGAAGTGGTCCTCCTCCCTCTTAAAGGCTTGTACTTCCCACTGCACTTTTCCTTGAAGATGGTGCAGAAGCTTTTGTCTTGCAAAATAATACAAATCCCTTTACGAGCTATCCCCACCTCCCCTCCTGGCCACTAGATCATGGGAAAATTCATAACATAATCTGTCTGAGAAAGTTATGTGCCTGGTGAAGTAGGTTAGTGACTATATATCAAAGAAGCTGCAATACCTAGCCAACCTATACTGGCAGGAGCTAGAAGAATTTACTTGTGATGAAATTCTGAGGATGCTGTATCAAGGAGAACAGAATGTGAAGTTGGAAAGGGGTGAGTTTATCAGTATGTGAGTACTCTCCTGTGATCCAAGATTTATACCCCACCAAGGACCCCAGGAGACAGTGCTAATATACCAGCAGGATGGTTCTTGGAAGCTGGGACAAAGCAATAGCCCATACCTAATGAAGTATAAATGTGACAGATGGTAGAGGCAGTAATCAAAAGATTCAAGAGAAGTGAGCCTACTAGAATAAGGCTATATTACATAAGGCCAGAAAACCCACCTATAAACAATGTTCTATGGCACTGGCCATTGTGGCTCAGTTGGTTGGGCGTTGTCCCAAAAAGAAAGTTTGCTGGTTCAATTCTAGGTCAGGGCACATGCCTGGGCTGTGGGTTCGGTCCTGGTTGGGATGCATAAGAGAGGTAACCGATCAATGTTTCTCTCTCACGTCCATGTTTCTCTCCCTCTCTTTCTCCCTCCCTTCCCCTCTCACTAAAAATAAGTAAATAAAGTCTTACAAAAACTAAAGCAATGTTCTTTGAAAGGACATAGAGGACAACCCATTTACCAAAATGTTAAGGAACATGTTGCTGAGAAAGGTACTAGCATCGTTGAGAAGCTCAGTGACAGCTGTTCTTGGCAGGCCATAGCAATAAGGGGTTCCGTTAAAGACACGGGCTCCCTGATAACAATGGGGATGCGAGGATCCTGAACTAAGAGAAACCAGGTGGCTGCACTTAACTGAAAAAGACAGAGGGGATACAACTATCATAATGAATAGTATGGTCAAAGTGGTAGTCGAGGAAGCTATGGAGATGGTTAATAGAATATATTCCGAAAGACAAGATAAATGGCCAGTCTTTGAAAGTATTGCTCAAGATTTGCAATGAAAAGAAACCAGGAATGGATAATCTAGAGTCTTGGGGTGGATACTACCCCAATAAGTAAAAATTCACAATTTCTTGCTCAGAGTCTAGGCCTGAAGCATTCTCAGATCTGGAATACATTGACTGATGGAAAGTTCATGTCCCCAAGAAAAAAATCCTATGGCACCATAACAAAGTTATGGTGATTAGTAATGATTCCTCCAGTTCTTTCATAAGGTACCTCTGTTCATTTACTCAAATGACAGTACACCAGAGAAAGAGAAATGGCAAAATATTTCAAGAACTGTTAGGTATAGAGTCCAAATTAACATTGACACCTGGTGACCCAAAGCATCATCAAGGACCCCTGTTTTATTGGGGCTATATGGATACCATGTAATAAATGGAGTTCTGGCCCAGGTCCTGCTCACCATGGATCTACTGGGGTCCATTGACCTGCTCCATCATCATTCTGTCCCTGAATTTAAAATTGGCATAAACATACATACTTGGTAGTTGTAACAACCTATATACAGCTTCTGTAGTCTTCTTTAGTCTGTAGCATTATAGTGGGAAAAGCCAAGTGGAAGACTCAGAAACTGTCTTGCCCTCCTCAGCTAAGATAGTATCCTGGGACATCCCCTTCAAAGCAAGTGACAAATTAGAGCAAGTCATAATCCCACCTTTTGAAGGAAGCACAATGCTTGGCAGGCCTTTTTAGGTCTGGATATTGCATATTCCATGCTGGGGAATACTGCTTTCACTCCTTTACTAAGAAACACGGAAGACTTCCAGCTTTGAATGTGTCCCAGGGCAGTCAAGAGGTTTGCAACAGGCCCCAAGTATAGTTCAGGCAGCCCTGCCACTGGAGCATCAGACCTAGCAGGCCCTATGCTATTATAAGTATCTGCTGAGAATAGATACTGTGTATACTTTATGATAAGCTCTAATAGGAGAATAATAATATAGACCCCTAGGTCTATATCTGTGGTCAGGCTCATTTCATCCACTGCACAGATTTCTAGGAGATTTATAATAGCTTTGCATATGCTACTGATCCTTAGTTGAGATGGAGCACTGGACCGTGGAACATCAAGTGCCCAGGTGGCCAGAGCTGCCCATCAGAAACTGGGTTGTCAGATCCACCAAATCATAAGTTTCAGAAGGCTCAGCAGCAATACATGGGAAGGTGAAAGTGGCACAGCTGTTATCAGACATGTGCAAGTCCAGAATGCACAAATGAGCTGCATGAGCACGTGGCCTGACTCCCATGCCACCCTCCACTGTTGTACAGGACACCTCCCTCAGTTTACACATATGACTCCATGGTGGGGGTGGGGAGGGGATGGAGGATGGCACATGGCCTGGTAATAAAGAAGGAAAAATGCCAAATGGTTTCTGTTCTGATAACACATATCATGTTGTCCTGTACTTCCCACCTTCTCTCCTAATTGACGGTCTAGGAAACTGATTATCTTGGTACTATGATGCCACCTGAAGTTTAAAACAAGTTTCTATCTGATTGAAGAATTAGTCTTGCATTTCCTTTCATTTTATGCATTTAACATTTACTTATTAAGCCTCTACTTTGTATTGTTCTGGGTCTTGGGAATAAAGCAATAAACAAAACAGACTAAACAGTCTCCCTTCAAGAAGACTACATTTCAGTAGTGAGTTTTAAAAACATAAACAAGTCAAAGATATAGCATATAAAAAGGTGATAAATGCTATGGAGGAAAATAAAGAAGGAAGAGGATTGGAAGAACCTGACAGGTGGACAGAAATCCAGTTTTAAATAAGGTATTTTGGAAAGACCTCAATGAGAAGTTAACTTTTGAGCAAAAGATTGAAGTACATGTCTGTGATACTAATATTCTAGACAGAATAAATAGCAAATGCAAAGGTCCTGAGGCAGTGGACATGCCTGAAATATTCAAAGAATAGAAAAAAGGCCAGTAGAATCACAATATAGTGACATAGAAGAAGAGTTGTTGGAGGTAAGCTCAGAAAGATAATGGACAACCAGACCTTTATGCATAGAGGCTATTGTAAAATATTGAAATTTTGTTCTTAGTAAAATGGAGAGCCATTGGAGGATTTTTAGTAGAGGATTGACATGATCTTACTTATATGTGAAAATAATTGATTTGGTCTCTGAAGACAACTATTGGTAGGATAAGAATGGAAGTCCAAAAGTTATTACCATAACCCAGGGAGGAGAAGATGGTGGCTTATACCAACATAACAAGAATACAAGTGATGATAAGTTATATGAATTTGGTTATTTAAGGACATAAGTAATTTGCAGACAGATTAGATGTAGGGTGAGAAAAACAGACAAGTGAAAAATGGTTATAAATATTTCTGGCCTAAACCAAAGTGGAGAAAACTGAGGGAGCAGCAGCTTTGAGACAAAAGCTGAGGAATTCAGTTTTGCACACCATAATATTGAGATGCCTGTTAGACAACCAAGTGGAGGTACCGAGAATGTGTGGAGTTCAGAGCTGAGGCATATATTTGAGGATGATTAACATGTAGATAGTATTTAAAGCTCTGAGGCCAATGAGATCACCAAGATTACAGGTAAGTGGAAAAGTAAATGAACACAAGCGATGAGCCTTGGGCGCACTCTACCATTAAGACATTAGGCAGGGTGGGGGCAGGGGGTGGATTTCAGGAGGAACCTGCAGAAGAAACTACAAAGGAGCAGCCAGTAAGTTAGGCAAACCAGGACTGTGTGGTGCTCTGGAAGCCAAAGTATTTCTAGAGGGATGGAATGATCATCTGTGTCAGATGGCTTTGATAAATCAAGTAAGATTGAGACTGAGAACTGATCTTTGGATTTCCTAATGTGAAGGACATTGTTGACTTTGATAAAAGGAGTGTCTATATCATTCTTTATCAATACACAGATCAAAAACCCATATGCAGGTCTCTCTCTCTCTCTCTCTCTCTCTCTCTCTCTCTCACACACACACACACACACACACACACACACACACACACACTTCAATCAGTTCCAACTCAGGAATCTAATATTTACATGGGCAGTTATATCCTTTTTAATTCTTTCTTATCTTTCATTATTTTTTCTTTCTATTTCCCTATCCACCATTCTCTTGTCCTTCCATTCCATCCTTTGCATCTCCCTAAAAATAAACATAAAAAAATGGTTCAAAATCTTCTAAAAATATTTTTTAAAGAATGATGCCAAAGGTACAACTACTATTAAGCTCTAGATTCCTTACAGTTGCTAAAAAATTTCCTTCAAAGTACTAACAGTATTCACAATCTACTTTTTTCCTTTGTTTATCCACAGGAAATAGCTTTCAGGATACAACATGTAACATGAAATTTTCTTTTTTCTGTAATCTAGTAAGTGACTGTAAATTATAGTTGCCACTAAGTTTTCATTTCAAACGCATTACATGTTAAATAAACATTAGTAATCTTGCCTGAACTTCTTGGGAACAAAAACCATGTCTTTTGTTCCATGTACCCTCCTTCCCATGTGCCTTGCCCAGTAATAAAGGTATTCAAATAATATTTATAAAATTGAATTAATATTTTTACAGTGAATATATGGCTTTAATTCCAGAAAATTTGCCCATGTCTGGATTTTATAACATGATCTATGTGAAAGACAGATATGCTATATGTACCAAACTATGCCTGCTCACACTTCCCTCCTAAAGTAATGCATGACGGTAAGGGGATAATGGTAGGCAATCTCTCCAAACCAGGAGTTATAAAATTAAATGGGAAAGCACACAGGAGGGCCAGGTGAGGACCAAGGGGGGAAAACCCACATGTCCACACTAAAAGGGGAGTTGCTACCCAACTCCAAATAATCATAGCCACACAAGAACACTAGCCTAGTGTTGTTAGTTCTTTCTTTGTTTATATCGTGTCGTTTATTGTTATTCTATTTCAGTTGTCCCAATTTTTTCACCTTTGCCCTCCTTAACTCGTCCCATATCCTCACTCCCACAGTCAGTTCCCACACTGTTGTCCATGCCCATGGGTCATTCATATGTGTTCTTTGACTAGTCCCTTCCCCTTCTCTCCACCATTTCCCCCACTCCCCTCTCCCCTCTGTTCACTGTCAGTGTGTTCCATGTTTCCATGCCTGTGGTTCTATTTTGTTCATTAGTTTATTTTGTTAATTAGATTCCTCTTATAGGTGAGATCATATAGTCTTTTAACAACTGGCTTATTTCATTTAGCATAGATCTTTCTAGTCCTTAAGTGAAGTAAGAAATTCAAGTGATATCCCATTTTTAAAATACTGGTAATTTTGTAGATAATTCTCTTTTCTCTTGCTGCTTTTAAGATTCTCTATCTTTAACCTTTGGCATTTTAATTATGATGTGCCTTGGTGTGGTCCACTTTGGGTCCAGCTTTTTTGGGATTCTCTGTGCTTCCCGGACTTGTATGTATATTTCCTTTATTAAATTAGGGAAGTTATTTTTTCATTATTTTTTCAAATAATTTTTTCAATTTCTTGCTCTTCCTCTTCTCCTCCTGGCACCCCTATGAGTCAGATGTTGGTATGCTTATAGCTGTTTCAGAGTTTCCTAATCCTTTCCTTGTTTTTTTCAAGTCTTGTTTCTTCTTTCTGTTCCAGGTGAATGTTTATTTCTCCCTTTGTTCCAAATTGTTGATTTGAATTCAAACTTCCATCCCATTACTGTTGATTCCCTGTATATTTTTTCCTTATTTCACTTTGGATAACCTTCACTTCTTCCTTTATTTTATGGCAATACATAATCATTTCTCTGAACATCCTGTTCACCAGAGTTTTGAGCCATGCATTGGATAGGTTGGCTACCTTCATTTCATTTAGTTATTTTTCTGAGGTTTTGTTCTGTTCTTTTATTAGGGCCCTATTTCTTTGCCTTTTCAAGCTGGGTACTCAAGGTATCCCCTTCGTGTGGGCTGAGTGCATTCTCCTCTTGTGGTTAAGCCTTGACTGCTATTGGCAGATCAATGCCCATAGACTATCAGCTGATTTCTCAAAGGAAACTTCATAGGCAAGAAGAGACTGGCAAGAAGTATTCAAAGTGATGAAAAGCAAGGACCTACAACCAAGATTACTCTACCCAGCAAAGCTATCATTTAGAATGGAAGGGCAGATAAAGTGCTTCCCAGACAAGGTAAAGCTAAAGGAGTTCATCATCACCAAATCATTATTATATGAAATGTTAAAGAGACTTATTTAAGAAAAAGAAGATGATCATAACTATGAACAGTAAAATTACAACAAACTCACAACTATCAACAATAGAATCTAAAATACAAAAACAAACTAAGCAAAAAACCAGAATAGGAACAGAATCATAGGTATGCGGATCATTTCGGGGGTTATCAGCTGGAAGAGGGAAGTGAAGGAAGGGCGAGATGGTGAAGGGATCAAGAAGAATAATTAGTAGAAGCAAAATAGACAGGGGAATGTTAAAAGCAGTATAGGAATGGGTGAAGTCAAAGAAACTTGGTACCAGGCAGCGGGGGGACAAAGGGGAAAAAAACCAGGGCAATTGTAACAGCACAATCAATAACATATACTTAAAAATGAAATACAGGTAACTAATGCAACCTTCCTAAATGGGGGTGAAGAGGGGTCAAAGCAACAGAAATGTCCCTCAAGGGCTGGTCTACAGATTTGCCACCTCTGCTCTAAATAGGCACGAGGATCTTTGAATACAGGAACTAGTATTATAGCTCAGCTTGCTGTCTGTCACCTGTCTAAATGGGTACACTGACCCTAAGTCATTTCATAGATGGTGGGGAGAAAGAATTACTACCATCCTTCTAAAAGATTTAGATTAGAGATGCTACATTAAGTTCCATAAATTATACCATTCAATGGGAGCTACACTCCCATCTATATATCTACAGATACCAACTACTTCCATTAATGAGATAACCATTCAGATTGCCTGAGATGTCCTCACAAGTGATCTACGTACATGTTCTATTGCCTCATAAATATTCAGTATTACGGAGTTGTTCTATTTTTAGTTTTCTCCTGAAATATTTAGAGTTCTAGACCATCTGTGTAATTTCACTAACCTTTCCTCAGTTCTTCCAAAGCAGTGAGTTTCTTCTGGTGTACCTATGTCTTCCGGAAACTATTTCCTTTCTGTTCCATTTCATTCAGCTAGTATCATCCTGGATGAATAATAGCCTGGCATCCTCCAAATACCAGTGTGTGTGTTTGTGTGTGTGTGTGTAAAGGCACACACATACATGTGCTCACCATCACTGTGAGACTGGAAGCTGGCTTTAAAACTTGCCCTCAAAACTGGAGTCATAAACTCAAGTGTAATTATTTATCTTTCCTGTAAACAAGAGAAACACTTTTTTTTAAAGCTCCCTAATACATTTATTGGCTTTGGCCTGAAGGAAACAATTTGAATATATTGTTAAAGCATTTTGCCCCATTTCAAGCAGAATGTGATTCTGGGTTTGGGCACAGCCTAGGTACAGTAGGGTTTGCAGCTATACTATATTGCCAAATGACAGGTCTCTTACTCCCCACTGTTACAGGGAATAATGCAGTATTGAGGCACATTTCACTCTGCTCTGGCACTTTCCTCTCAGGAATCCTAACAACCTGTTTTCCTAAACTAATCCTAATCCTGAGGCAGAGGGTAAGCCATTCCTTATTATTGTTTTTCAAGCATGCGTAAGCAATGAGCCAAGGTGAAGAAAGCTTCAGGGGCTCCTTTGGCCTCTGGGGGTGTCAGGCAGCTCTCCAGCTCTCAGTGGCCTTTCTGGCCCTAACCTCCTTCTGGGTGGAGGCTGTTTTAGATTTTCAGCTTGTTGTCCATACGTTATCTTATCCAATGTTTCTGGCTGCCTTGTAAGTTTTAGGAATAAAAATTGGACTAATTTCCACCCTTTAACAGGTGAAAAACATAGAAGACCAAGTTAAATGGTGGTGGGAGGAGGACCAGTAACAGTCCCCTTGAATCACCCCTCGGATTTCCTTTGCTCTTCATGGCAACCTCTCCGAGACAAACCCAGGCTCAAACAGTCAGCATATCCCAGCTTGGAGATGTGTACTTTTTTTCTGCCACCAAGGAACTTGTCTTTTCATCATTCAGTATCAACCCAGATGCCATCTGTGCAAATAGGTCTTTGTTGCTCCCACTTCTCTGCCAGTCACTCAATCACATCACGTTTCCTCTTGACAGCACTGATTATCTTTTTTATTTACCTTTTTATTTTTTATTTTTTTAAATATGTTTTATTGATTATACTGTTACAGTTGTCCCAATTTCCCTTCCCTCTGCTCCCCTCCACCCAGTGGCCCCCCTCCCTCCAGCTGTTCCCCCCTTTTAGTCCATGTCCATTGGTTGTGCATATAGTTCTTCTCAACCTCTTCCTGTCTACTCCATTCCCTCCTACTATGCTTCTTAATTCCTGTACCATCTCCCTCCATTACTCCCTTACTCCTCCCTGCTGATGTCCCCCCAATATGTTCCCCATACCTATAGTTCTTTTTCTACTCTCGTTGCCTATTTAGTTTGCCTTTGTTTCAATTCCCTAGCTTCTGTTGTTGGTTCTTATGATACAGTTTTCATTTTAATGTTCATAGTTTTGATCCTCCTTTTTCTAAACCAGTCCCTTTAACATCTCACATAATAGTGGTTTGGATCTAATGAATTCTTTCAGTTTTATTTTGTTCTGGAAGGACTTTCTCTGCCCTTATATTCTGAATGACAATTTTGCTGGATAGAGTATTCATGGCTCTAGATTTTGGATTTTCATTACTTTGAATATTTCTTGCCAGTTCCTTCTTGCCTGCAGGGTCTTCTTTGAGAAGTCAGCTGATAGTCTAATTGGGACCCCTTTGTACATGATTCTTTTCTTCTCTCTTGCTGCTTTTAAGATTCTCTCTTTATCCTTAATTTTTAACAATTTTAATATAATGTGCCTTGGAGTGGTTCTGGAACTCTCTGTGCTTCCTGGATCTGTAAGTCTATTTCCTTCCCCAAGTTTGGGAAGTTCTGCTTTATTACATTTTCACTTAATTTTTCAATTTCTAGTTCTTCTTCACCCTCTGGCAATCCTATAGTTTGTATGTTCGATCTCTTATAGCTGTCCCAGAGGTTTCTGATCCTCTTCTCACTTTTCTTGCTTTCTGTTTCCTCTTTCTGTACTGGTTGACTGTTTGTTCCTTCTCTATGTTCTGGTTTGTTGATTTGATCTCTGGATTCTATTTCCTCACCACTTGTCTCATATGTGTTTTTGTTCTTTTCAGTATGAGTGGCTTTCAGTCCTTTCTCGTCTTGTTCCAAATCTTTTGTTAATTCTATAAGCCACCTAATAACTATAGCTCTGAATTGAACCCCTGAAAGGTTTCTTATTTGTTCATCTGTCAGATTCTTCATCTGTTGCCTGGTGAGCTGCGCCACCGGGATTTCTATAGTTGTCTGCCTCATTTTGACAGATTTGCGTTTTCCTTTGCTTCCAGGGCAGGTTATAGGGGGCGGAGCCTGTGTACTCCTCACAACCTGGCGACTGGTGGCAATCCGAAACCTATTTCTCAGTGCTGTGGTGCTTTGTGTGGGGACAGGGGACCAAGATGGATTCCTGCCGTTATTCTCTGCTGGGAGACCGGGATCTGTCCTCCCGCCCTCTGGGCCTCACTGTCTGAGGCAATGTGGTGGCTGCCTTTCCCAGCATTGGGGTCAGGAGCTGCTGTGGTTAACTGCAGCCAGGATTGCTCTCCCTGCCGCAGTCCCTGGTGCCATCTCAAACAGCACTGCCCACTTTCGCTCTTCCTACCTGTCCGACGAGCACCGCTGGTTTGTAACTTTGTATGTTGGGCTTCCATGTAGTTTTATTTTCTGGAATTTCTAGTTATCTTTTGTTTTGAGGTAGTTGTATTCCTTTCTAGTTGTAGACGGAGGCTGATCGTGTCAGTCTAAGCCTCCATCTTGGCCAGAAGTCTCTATTTACCTTGTTAGATGCTTGTTTTCTATCTTTCCTACTAGAAGGAATGCTACATGAAAGCCAAGAGGATAGCTCTCTTGTTCATTACTGGGTCTCCAGAATTTAAAATAATGCATGGTATACTTAATGTTTTCAACAAATATTTGTTGACTAAACGGCTTCCCAATAATTCAATTTATATCACACAATCAGGAAAAAAGTTATATATGGGAAAGTTCTTGAATGAAAAATCAGAAGACTGGGGTTCTAGTAAAACTTTCCGGTATCTAAAAGTGGTCATGGCCTAAAATGTTGGTTCCTGAGACATTCTGTGTTGGCGACATCATTACTTGCCACCTCTCCCTTAACTCTAATTCCTACCAACCAATTCTTTTCCCGAATCAAGCTCATCACCATTTCCTCACAGTGAAATCAACTAATGATGCCCATTCTTAACCATAGATAAATGAGGAAACATCTTTACCGAAACTATGGGCTCAAATATTCCACGCTTCAGTAGCCTATGAGGTAACATTGGTCCACTAATTCCTAAGTCTGAGTCCTGATCCTAGCTGCTTGCAGACGTCCAGTGTTTTCTCAGGTCTCCTGTCCACATACTGCTAGGAATCTTTCAAATTTTTTCATAAGATTCTCCTATCTGTCCTAATTAAGGCTTTCCATTGCAGCCAACCATCTGGCCTCACTCCACTGTTCCGTTCCGCCACAGATCTCTCGCCATCTTGAAATCATTTTCTGTCCGACTGCTGTTGCTTAACCCTGAGCCATTTTACCTCTACCTGGGTAACAGATCTTTCCTTCAGCTCCCCATGACTGTGAAGACAAGACGAAGATGTAGCTCTTAACATGTGTTGATGACAGGAGAGAACAGACCAGAATAGTAACATAAAGAACCTACAGGCAGTGTAAATTATGGCTGCTCTCAGAATTCACAAAAGCCTTCCTCTGGGACCTTCACGATCTCTTCTCTTTACTATTTCCTTACTTTTGGGGCTTGCTTTTTTCCTTTTTTATCTTCTTCAAGTAAAAGCTTAAATAATTGCTTTTAGACCTTTTTTCTTTTACGATACAAGCTTTTAAAGCCATAAATTTCCCTCTAAGCAGTACTTTAACTGCCTCTTACTAATTTTTATATGCTGTGTTTTTGTTCACCTAAAAATGTTTTCTAATTTTGATTTTTTTTTAATCTATGAGTTAATTATATATGTGTGGCTTAATTTCTAAATATTTAGAGATTTCCCAGGTGCCTTTTTTTATTACTGATTTTTAATTTAATTTCACATATAATTTCTAGTTTAGTTCCAAAATATTTTAAATTAGTTGGTTTATTTTATGGCCCAGAACAGAATCTATCTTGTTGAATGCTCAATGTGCACTTTCAAAGAAACACCATTCACCTATAATTGGGTGAAGTGTTCCATATATTTCAATTAGGTCCAGTTGGCTGATAGCACTGTCTTCTAAATACCTATTGATGTTACTGTCTACTTGTTCTAGTAATAAGGGAGTTCTGAAATCTGCAATTATTGTGGATTTGTCAATTGGTTCTTATGATTCTATCACTTTTTATTCCATGCATTTTATATATGTTATTAGGTCCACAGACATTTAGAATTGAGTTTTCCTGATAAATTTACTTGTTTATTATTAAAAGTTTCTCTTTATCTCTTATAATGATTCCTGTCCTGAAGTTATCTTTGTTTATATTAGTATAGTCACTTCATATACCTTATATATACTGATTGCATGCTATGTCTTTTCTGTCATTTTACTTTTAACTTACCTCTTTCCATACAGTTAACATAAGTTTCTTATAGACAGCATATTTTCCAGTTTAACTTTTATCCAGTCTGGGAAGTTTTGCTTCAAATGGGACAAAATGCTTTTAAAAATTTCATTATATTTTAGTGTTTTATATACAACTTGCTCATCTTTCCTTGGAGTACATTCCTCCCTTCCCACACTTCCCACTTTGGGGTTCTGCACTAGCTCCTACTTCTGCCTAGATCTTTTCCCCCAGAAATTCATATAACTCCTTCTCTCCCTTCCTTCAAGTCTTTGCTCCACTGCCACTTTTTTAGTGATCTATTTGGTCTTGCAACACCCCTTTCACAACCTATCGACTACCCCCATCCATTGCTTTCCTTAAAAATAATAAACTTTGTATTTTGGGAATTTACAAAGATACACATTAGATAAAAAAGTATAAAAACTTTTCCTCATATATTTGTTATCCAAAAAGAATCATCAATATTTTTGAAATCTTATTCTATCTTATCCATAAATACTTCAGACTATATCTTTAATGATAAGCATTTTTATTTTTGGAAACACAGCCATCACATCTAATGAATTAATGGTATCATATATTATCAGTCCATATTCTAATTTCCCACCTGTCTCAGAGGTACCTTGGTACAGTTAAAATGTTTAAACAAAGGACCAAACAAAATATATTATACATATAGCTTAATTTTTTCATAGCAAATCACCATTCAAAATACTACATATTTCATTTATTTGCTCACTCACTATGATTTTCCCATTAGAATATGAACTCCATAATATCAGTTATCAATATCAATTAACTTCCTGTTTTACTATTTTTAGTGGTTGCCCTTGAATTTGCAAGATAAATTTAAAAATAATCCAAGTGTTCTCTCAAGTAACATTATATTTCTTTGTGGGTAGTATAATTACTTTAAACAGAGTCTATGCTAACCTTCATAATATTGCTGTCATTCATTTAACTTATCTATAAGCTATAAACTTAATATACTGTTTCTATAATTATTTTGAATAAACTGTTAGTTGTTACTTAAGTCACAAAAATAAGAAAAACACAAGATTTTAAAACTGCCTTTTAACCCAGTGATCCCACTTCTGGGAATATATCCTAAGAATTCCCAAACACCAATCATAAAGAATATATGCCCCTCTATGTTCATAGCAGCATGATTTACAATAGTCAAGATCTGGAAAGAGCCGAATGTCCATTAGTAGATGAGTGGACAAAAAAACTGTGGTACATTTATACAGTGGAATGCTATGAAGCCATTAAAAAGAAGAAGAAGAAGGAGGAGGAGGAGGAGGAGGAGGAGGAGAAGGAGGGGGGAGGGGGAGGGGGAGGGGGAGGAGGGGGAGGGGGAGGGGGAGGGGGAGGAGGAGGAGGAGGAGGAGGAGAAGAAGAAGGAGAAGAAGAAGAAGAAACTCTTACCATTTGCAAAAGCATGGGTGGAACTGGATGGAGATTATTATGCTAAGTGAAATAAACCAGTCAGAAAAAGACAAATACCATATGATCTCACTTATATGTGAAATCTAATGCACAAATAAACTGATGAACAAAATAGAAACAGAGGCATGAATACGTGGAACAGACTGACAGCTGTCAGAGGGGAGGGGGGAAGAGGGACTAGATGGAAGAAGGTGAAGAGATCAGCCAAAGAACATATATGCATGACCCGTAGACTCAGACAACAGTGTCGTGATGGCTAGAGGAAAGGGGTGGCAGGGCTGTGTGGAGGTGGGCAAAGGAGGGGGAAATGGGGACACTTGTAATAGTGTCAACAATAAAAATAAAGTGAAACAAATTGTTTACTTTCATTTTTCCTTCTCTAATACTCTTTCTTCATATAGATCCAAGTATTTGACATACAAAATTTTCCTTCCTATTGAAGTATTTCAACTGTTCTAATAAGGCAGGTCTATTGGCAATGAATTTCCTCAATTTTTGTCTGAGAAAGTCTTCATTTCTCCTTCACTTTTGAAGAGTAGGTTCACTCTATACAAAATTATTTTTTTATTTGTTTTTTTCTTTACTTCACTCTACTCTTCTTGCTTACATGGTTCTTCAAGGGGAGCCTGATAAAATTCTCACCTTGCTCCTCTATAGGCAAGGTGTTTTTTCCTCTGGCTTCTTTCAATACTTTTTTCTTTGTATTTGATTTTCTGCAGTTTGAATATGATATGCCTAAGTTAATTGTTTATATATACCCTTCTTGGTGTTGTCTGAGCTTCTTGGATCTACAGCTTGGTATCTGTGTTCTCATTACATATATATTACACCTTTTTTAATTGTCTCAAAATTCTTGGATGTTCTATTATATCTTTTGCATTCTTTTCTCTTTTTTGCATTTTAATTTAGAAGTTCCTATTGTCATTTCTTCAACTCATGGATTTTTTCCCCCTAGACCATGTTTAGTCTATTGAGGATTCCATTAAAGGCATTCTTTACTTCCACTACTGTGTCTTGAATTTTTATCATTTCCTTTTGCTTCTTCCTGATGTCCTAACAATATTGACTTTCCATCTTTCTGCTTCCATTGCCCACATCTTGTTGTATATTGTCTATTTTTCCAATAGGACCCCTAGCATATCAATCACAGATTTAAAAAATTCCTTGTCTGTTAATTCCAACACTTCTGCCATATCTGAGTCTGATCCTGATGTTTGCTCTGTGTTTTTAAATTGTGATTTTTTTTTTTTGTCCTTCAGTATGCCTTGTAATTTTTTACTGAAAGTTGGACATGATGAATTGAGTAAAAGAAACTGAAGAAAATAGGTTCCATTGATGTCTTGGTAACATGTAGGGGGGCAGGGGAGAAAGCATTCTTTCTACAGTCCTATGATTAGGTCTCAGCCCTTTCATGAGCCTGTGCTTCTGTGCTTCTACACTATGATTGGATTCCCACTCCCTGTGATGTGGTTTAAAAATGCCTCTAGGCATATAGCTAAAGCCATTGTAGAGCTCACTTCATTTCTTTATCTTCTTTCAGAAGTCATAGCCCTGTTATGTCATAAAATGTCTGAAAACAATTGTTTTAAATATTTTGTCCCATTTTCTAATTGTTAACAATAAGAGGGTATATATCTGGACCCTTTTGCTCCCTCATGGGAAGGCAGCATTTCTTTCAGGAGTTACTGACACCACTTGGTCCCATAGAAACTAGGCCTTATATCTGCATCTCCTCACACCTTGACATTAGCACAAGAGACAATATCAATATATTTTCCAAAGTCTGATTTAATCATTCTGGAAAATACTGTATGTAGTACTTTTATGACATAATCAACACAATTCATTTCTGGCTCCCTCCAATAGCATCAAAATAAAACAATGTCCACCATACTTTCAATGTTCTGGGTCTTTCTACAGGAACTCTGTCCCAATTATGGGACAAGAACTCATACTCATCTTCTAAGTATAATCAATATTGGATAAATCAATCTAAATTTTAACATGCAGAATATACTTTTCCTAAAGGAAACATAATATGATAAGATAAAATGCTAGCTAAAACAGCCTTTTTTTTACATTGTTATAGAGAACTCTTCAGCTTTTGGATCCAAATTTTCTTAAATCTATTTTCAAATTTGCTTTATCTTTGGAAATTTTCAAGGTTTTTCAAAGGAGTCTTTCAAAGAGCATCTGCATAATGACTTTATGTCCACAAATTATATAAAAGAAGTATCAGATAAAAGCCCAAACTTTTAAGTTACAGTTCTTCCCAGGGTCTAATATTTCCACCAAAGATTTTAGAGATTCACAGGACTTATTGTAATCCCTGGGTTAAATTACATTTTTTTCCCTCTCCCTCCAGCAGTCTCTATAGTAGGGAACAGTTTCAAAGTTAGCACCCTAAGAAGGGGTATTCAATTATGAGATGAAGTCACATGAATATTTCTCCCCATCTTTCGGACTTTTTCTTTTGTTTCTGTTGTTTTGTTCAGAGGTGTGTGTGTGTGTGTGTGTGTGTGTGTGTGTGTGTGTGTGTGTGTGTGTGTAACCTGAATCTAATTATGCTGCCATATAATCAAGATTGGAAGTCAACTGTAGATACATGATATTGACAAATTCTCAGATCTCTCCCTCATGTGCAGAACAGTAGTGCTATATTGTTTGATAAACATATTTCTCTTTGCTTTTTATAGTGTTCCTAAATTACTTTAATTCAGCTTGGTATTCTTATATTCTCTGTGCTTACATATTCTAAGAACCATATGAAAAAGTCTATCAGAGAAAGTGTGAGGTTTAAATGAGCTAATGATTGTAAATCACAGAAAAATGCTTGGCAAATAGTAAGCACTCAATAAATGTTAATTATAATTTTAGTTGTGTATTGCTCCTTTGGCTTTTATACTTTGCCTATATATGTGTCTCTCTGTTTTAACTCCCCGACCAGATGATATATCTATATTTTAACACCTTCAAGAACTTAAGAGTTAAACAGTGGATGTTGCATGTGCTAGGTGCTTAGTAAGTTTTTTTTTTTTTTTTTTTTTGAGGAATGTTTAAATGAATACAAACCAAAGAAATGGTTGGGGGATAGTGGAGGATAAAGAAGACAATATTTTCAAAGTGGTCTTCTATTTGACACATCAATAAAAATAATGCTATTTTTTCACCAAACTGTCTGGAGAGACATTTTTATCTACACCTTTGTTCCAAAAGGACTTTTTTCTTTCTCGGTGTATTTATATATGAGCATTGAATGTCAGCAAGATTCTTCTCTTAATAACTTTAAAGTAGAGCTAAAAAGGTGTATCAGCCTCACAAAGAAAATGTGCTCACCAGGAAGTACTTGATAGAACACAACAGCTGTGCTAACAAGTGAAGGGATAAATTTTTCAAGAATAATTCTTAGTTCCAGTTTGGAAGTACCTTCTTTCAAAGATCACTGATGGGGTAACAATCTATTGAATTAAATATTGACTAATAACGAACCTAAGAAATACAATGCAAGTAACACTTATATTTCCTAAACTCCAAAAAGAGATGATCAAAATTGAATTGTTCCAAATTGAAAAGGTTACAATACATCAATCACAAGACTCATCAATTTTCTAGGCAATAGAAAAAATTCCATTCTCTCTTTTAATTGTTGTGATACATTTATAAATGGAGTTGTGTATACCACAGTATTTAAGTGGCATGGACGATTGAATGTCATTGACAAAGAATTCACTTCTTCCTCCCGACAATGTTTCATTGAGAGCCTCCTTTGTTCAACAAAAGCATATAATTCATTGGTAAATAAGTGCCTTATTTTTGGTGGACCACCTAAAGACTAGATTAACAATAATAACAAAAGTAATAGCTGATGTCAATTATGTTCCAGCTTAATCTTCAAAACCCAATGGGGTAAGATATTTTTATTATCTTTCTTTTGCATAAAACTGAAGCTTAAGGAAGTAAAACAACTTATCCGAGGCGTAGTTATTAAGTGATGAAACAGCATGAATGTGTCTTAATTCACAGCCTCCCTCTCTCCTGGCTTCCTAAACCTCACACCAAAGTACAGTAGACTTAATTCACCATTCTCTTCTCTCTCATACCTGTAATCAGAATGTCTCTACACCGTGTCCTATTGCCAAAAGTTTGATTGGTGGTTTTGGCAATGAATTAATTACAGCAACTTATCCCAACTAAAATGTTAGTCAATTAATTGTCATCTCTCCACCAAAAACATACTGTCTTATATTAAAGTTATACACATGACAGCCTTTAAAAGTTATACTCAGAAGCCCCGGCAATTAGAGGGAGAAATATTTTAGTTTTGGACTTAGCAGTGGGAGGCAGATGAGCCTTTATCTATCATCTAACCAACACACATGGAAAATACTTTTTCTATGGATAGTCCATCTTCATTTAAAAAAATTATTATATAATTTAGTTACCAACTGTCTGTATGTGCCTCTTCACATGTGGCAAACAACATGAATGCTAACCACACTGAGCTTGAAAGGAACAATTCAGAGGGAAGAAAACTCACGTGGAAAACCTATCATATAAATCTAATTGTTTAAACTAGTGTTTCTTAAAGTATACTCCATAAGATGTTAATAAAAAGAAGACAGATGGGAAGAGATGTAATTCCAAAATATGCTTGAAAAGTACTGCTTACAGTAGTCCCTCTCTATATCGCAGTTCACTTATCGCGGCCTCACTGTATCATGGGATTTTTAAAAATATTATATTTAATTATTTATCGCAGATTTTTTGCTATATTGTGGGATTTTGCAGTACTGTATATGTATGTTGTTAAAGTTATGTAGGTTTAAGAGTGTAGAATAAATGTAAGGTTCCTACTTTGCGGGGGTAGGGGTCTAGAAAGTAATACTCATGATATGTGGGGGAATACTGTATTGTGGTCTCTCTTAGAGACTCAGGAATATAAAGACTCTGAGATGTCCCCCAGTAAGTGAACAAGTTAATGTGTATTTGAGCCCATGTTACAAATGCAATGTCTAATTAACATTCTTAGATATTAGGGTTCAATGGTATACATTTTAGGAAACATGAATGCAATCACTGAACAGAGGGAAGAGAATAAAAGGGAACAGTGATGATTAGATTCAGATCATAAAGTTCAAGTAAGTGGCTTCCATTTGGAATCTGAATTGAGTATAATGAAGCTACTGTGCATGTGGGTGGTATTTTAGTCATTGTAGATTGACTGCTGGAAAATACTTTGCAATCCGAATGAACTTACAGAAGGGGATTTGATTTATAACTCATGTGACAATTGTGTGTGGTAATTTAAGGACCCGGACTCTTCTATCTTGTGCCTTGAATGCCCCCTAGGCACCTCAAAGTGATTTCTATATTCTCAGCATCAGAGAGGGTTAGAAAGACAAAGAATAGAGACTCTTACAGGAACTTTTTTTTTGGTTCCAACCTGGAAGTGGTATGTGTCACTTCTTACATTCTATTACCTAGAAGTCAGTCACATGGTCATATTTTACTAAAAATGAGCATGAGTAATGTAGTCTAGGTCAGGTCCACAACATGAAATGCATTCATTAACAGAGGCAAAACGTAGCCAACATAACCACCTATTTGATGATGAGAGAATAGGGTTTTCTCTCCCCACCTAATCTTTTTCTTCCTACCTCTACCCAATTATTTAACATATATTTATAAAGTGCACATCAGAGAAGGAAAACTCTGACTCCAAAAAACCTCCGCTGCCTTGCGGCATACCTCTTCAGGGGAAAGGCTAAGGGAGTAAACCCCGACAGAAAATCCGGAGCCGGAGTCCCTAAGGCGGTTTGACGTTGTAGTCAACACCGGCAACTCCTGCGGCGCACCTGAAGCCAAGCTGTATTGACTCCGTCTTTCCCTTGGACCCTTCAGCTGCGAAGAGAGGGGGGGTCTGCTGCATGGGCAACAGCTGGCCCTCCATATCACCCTGCCCAGGCTCTGTAGCTTCAGCTTCACTGGAGAGGACACCCCAGCGTCATCGTAAGATGTCGATTCAACACGGGAGGAGACAGATACCGTGTCACTCCCAAGTCGGACTGCACAGCCATTCTCGGCGGTGCAGATAGACTCTTAAGAAGCTACACCATCGTCTCTCGAGACGGACGGCTGCCGACGACGACGAATGTAGTCTAGCTGTGTGCCTGTGAGAAAAGAACACCAGGCAGTGACTATTATCTGCTATAGGTAAGATTAAAATCTGAACAGAAGTCATAGAAAATTTTGGGGAATACCACCTTGGTCTCAGAACCCAGGTTGAATCTGTTCATCAAACTCTCAAATTTCCCATGGAAAGGAGAATTTATATTTTTACCTTGGAATTGAGAATCTTGGGTTAATGAGCATCAATCTATTTTTTTCCTACTTCAAAAACAAAACAAACAAACAAACAAATCTGATTTTGCTTTCCAAACTACAGAATTATAGAGCAAAGTCTCCTGGGGAAGAATAAACAATGAAGTTACACCAGAATTTAAGGCTTCTTGCCCCTGAAAAACAAGGTTTTTTGGTCAGTTAAAAAAGGAATATTTCTTAAAACCAAAGACCATGAAATAATAGGAAGAATATGAGCATGTCAGTTCAGCAGTTCAGTGTACAGAGCTCTCTTTTTTCTTCCTTGACAAGGGACTTACTAAATATGCCAAGAACATTTATTCTCACAAGAGGTTAGAAGAGATGTTATATAAATGGACTTTCAAGTGACTGATGACTCACAATAATGCCTTACATTAATTGGAGCATATGTCATATGTCCAAGTCACAGCCTTAATATAGGGGGGTATGTGCATGGTTATTATAAGACAGACTGTTACAGGATGAAGTGCTTATAAAAGAATTCTCCATGAATATAAATAGACACTGGCTCACCTGTACAAGGAAGAAATACTGTCAAAGCTCTACCAGCAGCCTGACATAACAAGGGACTAAGCATTGAGATAGTGCTATTCACTAAATATGAAGTTCAAGTATCACAGGGGCAACTCACTTGCTGGAAGTTCCAGGAACATGGTTGTTAGTAAGTAAATAACTGTTCACTTGGCAGATAGCAAAAAAGGAAGATTAAAAAAAAAAAAAAAAAAAAAAAGACTTCCCTTGAATGTTGCCATTGGTAAGAAAATCCTACTGGAGCCTCCAAGGCTGTGTGCTTCAGCCACTGCTCCAGAGCCCTGTGATGGAAATAATAGCACTCCCCTTTTACAGAAAATAAAACTGAGAAGTTAAAACATTTATACAAGGTCGCAGGAGAAAATGAAGGATCCAGAGTTTGAAACTGATCTTTCTGGTTCCAACGTCTGCCTTTTGCCTACTGCATCATTCTGTCTACCTCTTTGAAATTGACTGAGAACAATTCATGGTGACACGTCCTAATTTTCGAAACATTTCCAACCAAAGATATCATTTTCTTAAATAGATCCATGTAAAGCTATTATATTTTGCTATCTCAAAAAGTAATTTTTTTCAAGATATTGAGGCTTTTTTTCCTAAATGACAGAGTATGCCCAGATCTTGACATTTTGCTTTGTTCAGAATAACTTCTATAAATGTGCATTTTCTGAAGATGTATGAAAATTTCTTCCTTTTTTCTAAACCATTGTAACTGCATCATGAAGAATAAGACTGAGGGAATCATACCAAACATCTAACCTGGTTGAAATGAATCTGTACTATACCATATATACCTTATGTGTAGGACATGTTGGAACTTAATAAATAGTCACTGAATGAAAGAATGACTGGGAATGTCATATGGCATTTGGGAAGTACTTGGGAAAATAGCAAATATCTTGCCATTATTTAGTTCTCTCCATTTTTCTGGTTGAGTGGTATTGAATGGAATCAGTAGGAAATTCCTTGATCTTAATAATTAATAATAACTTGGTTTAATAATAGATATAGTATTCTCTAGTGGTATAAAAAAAATCCGACCACAAAATAATGAGACATATTTTGAATGAACACTTTAAATAAACTTATCAAAATAAATATTATCTTTAAATTACTATATTGAGGCTACAATATCATTTCAACAATAATACCATATTTCAAAACATTGTGGAATTACCGCAAGTGAAATTGCTTTCACATAGGTAGGGATTAAAAAAGACTGACAGGAGGAAATCCAGTGAATCCAACCCTACCTGAACCTCTGAGGAAGTGACCCAGGGTCTACCAGGCAGATGGCTCTCATAAGGGAAATTTGGAGAACAGGAGCAGCTGGCTCCAACTAACTTGGCCACAGGGACAGACATGTAAAAGGAACCCGTAGGCACATAATAGACTGTCTGCCAATTAGCTACTTCTGAATGTTGCTTCCTTCATACTCTCTATCAGGATAAAATGGACCTGCAATCTGCCAAAATAAAACCACAGCAAAAAAAAACTGTTCCTCCACCCATCAGCTGGTACTGAAATATTCAAGAGCTTATCACATAATCTTTCACAAAACTCTCCTCAATTCCTATTAGTTGGAAAACATAGAGATCTTCTTTTCCCCATAAGAATGGATAAAAAGATATAAAGCTCCAATCATATAAAAAATATTCAGTGGTTGAAAAGGAGGAGAAAGAGATAAAGATAAAAATAGACAGAGATAGAGATTAAGAAGGCAGACAAAAATAGAGACATGTAAGTATATGTATGTATACATATCGTCGTCGTCGGCAGCCGTCCGTCTCGAGAGACGATGGTGTAGCTTCTTAAGAGTCTATCTGCACCGCCGAGAATGGCTGTGCAGTCCGACTCGGGAGTGACACGGTATCTGTCTCCTCCCGTGTTGAATCGACATCTTGTGATGACGCTGGAGTGTCCTCTCCAGTGAAGCTGAAGCTACAGAGCCTGGGCAGGGTGATATGGAGGGTCTGCTGTTGCCCATGCAGCAGACCCCCCCTCTCTTTGCAGCTGAAGGGTCCAAGGGAAAGACGGAGTCAATACAGCTTGGCTTCAGGTGCGCCGCAGGAGTTGCCGGTGTTGACTACAACGTCAAACCGCCTTAGGGACTCCGGCTCCGGATTTTCTGTCGGGGTTTACTCCCTTAGCCTTTCCCCTGAAGAGGTATGACGCAAGGCAGCGGAGGTTTTTTGGAATCAGAGTTTTCCTTCTCTGAATGTATACATATATTGTTACATATATACACATATATCCATATATATTTATAAATATTTCCAAGTTTCTCTAAAAAAATAGGTTCATATTAAAAATTATATATCTCTCAATTATGTCAAGAAATTCAGAAAAGTACTCAGTCTAAAAAATGTAAACAGCATGAGATTAGAAAATTTTACTTTCATACTTAAAAATTACATGACTGTAGTTAATACAATTAGATTGAGGAAAGATAACAGAGAACTGCAAATTTCAGAAGACAAAATTAGAAAAATGAATATTTTTCCCATTAATTCAGAAGAGTTGCAGATAACGAGCAAAAGAAAAAAAGGAATAAATGACATACCAGGTGAGATCATACACTTAAAAGAACAGAGTACACGGATGAAAGCAACAATCAGGGAAGTAAAACAACAAAAGGTCCTTGAGTTGAAGGAAGAACTAATTCTTTAGATCAAAGGATTCATTCCAAGTTTTGGGTAAATTAATAAAATACTCATTCATCAGGACTCCAGAGGTTTCCTGTATGTGGAAAACTAAGGAGCTAGGGAGAAAAAATCAAATCCTGCATGACAGAGAAAAATAAACTCTCACTGACACAAAAATTTCCTCCTCAATATAAAATGACAAAAGGTGAAATCTATAAAATTTTGAGAATAAAGATTATAATAGAAAATTTCTATACTTAGTTAAGCCACTTATACATGAAGACAGAAAAAAGACTTTCTCAGATATATAATCATTTCCTTAGTAGTCCATAAACATACATTTCCTTTAAAAAGGAGGAGGACATCTCAAAAACTTCAGTTAACAATAAAAAATAAAGTGACTTTAAGTGAGAAGAGGATTAGGAAAAAATAGTAGTAGTAAAAAAGAAAAGGAAAAATTCAGCCAATGAATAATTAAGCAAGTTTAAATTTAACACTTTCTTGAGTTTACCAAAATATCATGAAGATTCTCTCACAGGTCTGTCAAAATTATCACATAGATTTCAAGTTATGAACTCCAAAATGCATCCTGATTTTAAAGGTGATACAAGTGAAGAAATATATCCTCAAATTTATTAAATAAGGTCAATTTCTAGATAACTGAGATCATATATAATGTATAAAATTAACTTCAAAAGAGAAAATATTTTTAGAACAAGGTATAAAATTTCTTAACATTGTTTTTTAAAAGCTGAAGGATTAAAAGACATTTAAGAAATAGAAAAAGTATCATGTTTCTTATTTTAAAAGGATGAATAAACATAGTAGAAAACTAGATGACCTTGGGTATGGTGAAGACTTTTTATATACAACACCAAGGGAATGATCCATAAATAAATAAATAATAAGCTGGACTTCATTAAAATTAAAAACTTCTTCTCTGTCAAAGACACTCTTAAGAGAATGAATAGGCAAGCCACAGAGTGACAAAAAATATTTTCAAAAGACACATCTGATAAAGGATCATTAAGCCAAAACATACAAAGAACTTTTAAAAACTCAATAATAAAAAAATTAACAACTGGATTATTTTTTAATGGGTAAAAGACCTTAACAGGCATGTAACCAAAGAAAATAGACATACAGAAAGTAAGCATATGAAAAGATGCTCCACATAATATGCCATCAAAAGTGCAAATTAAAACAATGAGATAACACTACACACCAATTAGAATGACCAAAATCCAAAACATGGGCAACAACAAATGCTGGTGAGGATGTGGAACAACAGAAATTCTCAGGTGGGATTGCAAAATGTTATAGGCATTCCATTTTGGAAGACAGCTTGGTGGTTTCTTATAAAACTGAATATACTTTAACCATAAGATTCATTAATCATCCTGACTTACGTTTACTCAAAGGAGATGAAAACGTATGATCACATTAAAAACCTTCACATGGATGTCTATAGAAACTTTAGTCATAATTGCCAAAATGTGGAAGCAACCAAAATGTTTTTCAGTGGTGAATGGATAAACTGTGGCATATCCAAATACTAGACTGTTATTTGGTTCTAAAAACAAACAAACAAACAAACAAACAAACAAATAAACTACCAAGCTATTAAAGGACCTGGAGGGAACTTAAATGCATATTACTTGTGGAATAAGCCGATGGGAAAAGGCTACATACTATAATTCCAACTAGATGACATTCTGGAGGAGGAAAACTATATAGAGACAGTGGTTGCTTGGTCTTAGAGGTGGGGGAAGGGATGAATAGGTGAAATACAGAGTGCTGGAAATATTTCTTAAATACATAATGATGAATAAATACATTATGAATTTGTCCAAATATGTAGAATGTATAACACCAAGAGTTCCCCTGGCTGGCTTGGCTCAGTGGATTGAGCGTCGGCCTGCGAGCTAAGTGTCGCTGGTTCGATCTTCCAGTCAGGGCACATCAGAGAAGGAAAACTCTGATTCCAAAAAACCTCCGCTGCCTTGCGGCATACCTCTTCAGGGGAAAGGCTAAGGAGAAGGGAAACTCTGACTCCAAACTTCCGCTGCCTTGTGGCATACCTCCTCAGGGGAAAGGCTAAGGGAGTAAACCCCGACAGAAAATCCGGAGCCGGAGTCCCAAAGGCGGTTTGATGTTGTAGTCAACACCGGCAACTTCTGCGGCGCACCTGAAGCCAAGCTGTATTGACTCTGTCTTTCCCCTTGGATCCTTCAGCTGCGAAGAGAGGGGGGGTCTGCTGCATGGGCAACAGCTGGCCCTCCATATCATCCTGCCCAGGCTTTGTAGCTTCACTGGAGAGGACACTCCAGCGTCATCGCAAGATGTCGACTTAACACGGGAGGAGACAGTTACCGGTTATAAGCTCATCCGATTGGCGAAGGAAACGAGCGCCAGGGGTCTCCTCTGACGGTGGGAGAGGTCATCGCACCTCACTGGACAGCTACCGCCCGCCTCAAGCTGGGCAGCCCCCAGCCAATTAGGTGCCGTCTCGCCATGGCTCACCTGCCCCACTGGGTGCGTGGGGATCAGAGAGGCATCTCTTGAAAAGTGGGCCACAAAACACTCACACCAGGCAATTCCAAGCAAACAACAAGAAAGAAGCCTCCAGCTCTTCGCCTCACTAGCTGGAACATCAGGACCATGTGTCCTGGACTTACTGCAGACCTTCCGTGGATCAATGGTGCCAGGAAAACCGCCGTCATCGACAGGGAACTGGCACGACTAAACATCGACATTGCGGCTCTACAGGAGACCCGGTTGGCCGACAATGGAACTATCAGAGAAACCAACTACACCTTCTACTGGCAAGGGAAGTCTCCGGACCAACCAAGACAGCACGGTGTTGGGTTCGCTGTGAAGAACACGCTTGCTAACTCCATAGAGCCACCCACAGGAGGCACAAAGAGATTACTTACCCTCCGATTGTCAACAACTTTCGGCCCAGTCGGCATTATTAGCGCGTACGCCCCAACCCTCTGCGCCACCACCGAAGAGAAAGAACAGTTCTACCATGCACTGGACGAAGCGTTATCCAAGATCCCCAGAAGTAACGCTCTTTATCTCCTTGGAGACTTCAACGCAAGAGTAGGAGCCGACCACATGGCCTGGCCCACCTGCCTCGGAAACTTTGGGAGAGGAAAGATCAATGAGAATGGTCAGCGACTGCTTGAGCTTTCGTGTCACCATGGCCTGTGCGTGACAAACACATTCTTCAAGTGCAAAGAGATCCACCAGGTGTCATGGAGGCACCCCCGCTCCCGCCACTGGCACCAGCTTGACCTCGTCATCACCAGAAGAATGGATATTGGCAGCACCCTCCTCACCCGCAGCTACCACAGTGCAGACTGCGACACGGACCATGCCCTTGTGGTAAGCAAGGTGCGCATAATGCCGAAGAGGTTGCACCACTCCAAGATGAAGGGTCGCCCACGCATCAACACCAGTTGTGCCAGCAACCCAGTTAAGACCCAGCAATTCATCAACAGGATGGAAGATGCACTCGGCGAGGGAATGGCGGCAGACGACATTATCGAATCCAATTGGTCACGTCTCCGCGACGCCATATACAACTCCGCCATTATTGCTTACGGGAAGAAAGAGCGGAAGAACGCTGACTGGTACGAGGCTCACTGGGAAGAAATGGAACCCGTGATCGAGGCTAAGAGGAAGGCCCTATTGGCTTACAAGGCCACGCCCACTCCCAGTACACTTCAAGCTCTACGGGCTGCCAGGAACAAAGTCCAGAAGACCGCCCGCCACTGTGCCAACACCTATTGGCTAAACCTGTGCAGAAGCATCCAGGAAGCCACCGATATAAGCAACGCACGAGGAATGTATGAGGGTATCAAGAAGGCAACAGGCCCAATCCCCTCCAAGATCGCCCCCCTTAAGTCCAAGACAGGTGAGGTCATCACTGACCAGGAACAGCAAATGCGGCGGTGGACCGAGCACTACCTCGAGCTGTACGCAACGAGGAACACCGTAACAGACACTGCTCTTAACGCCATCCCAGACCTACCAGTCATGGAGGAGCTAGACACCCCACCTACTGCGGCAGAGCTCGGCAAAGCCATCGACCGCCTCGCTTGCGGGAAAGCACCAGGAAGCGACGGAATCCCTCCAGAAATCCTAAAGAGCGGGAAACCAGTCCTGCTACAGCCGCTCCACCATCTACTCTGTCTCTGCTGGAAGGAGGGTTACATCCCCCAGGATATGAGAGACGCCAACATTATCACCATGTACAAGAACAAAGGAGACCGCAGCGACTGCAACAACTACCGGGGCATCTCTCTCCTCAGCGTCGTCGGCAAAGTATTCGCCCGGGTCACCCTTGCCCGCCTGCAGACCCTTGCTTCCCGCGTCTACCCAGAGTCCCAGTGTGGCTTCAGAGCTGGCCGATCAACAGTGGACATGATCTTCTCCCTACGCCAGCTGCAGGAGGAGTGTCACGAGCAGCATAAACCACTCTACCTCGCCTTTATCGACCTCACGAAGGCGTTTGATCTGGTCAGTCGAAGCGGACTCTTCAGCTTGCTACGGAAGATTGGCTGTCCACCACATCTGCTTGCTGTGGTCATGTCCTTTCACGACAACATGCACAGCACGGTGTCCTACAACGGCGCAACCTCTGAGGCCTTCCCAGTCAGCAGTGGAGTAAAGCAGGACTACGTCCTCGCGCCTACGCTGTTTGGAATCTTCTTCTCCATGCTCCTCCAATACGCCTTTAAGGACTGCAGCGAGGGTGTCTTCATTCACACCAGATCCGATGGCAAGCTCTACAACCTGGCCCGTCTACGAGCCAAGACCAAAGTCAAAGAGGTGCTCATCCGTGAGATGCTCTTCGCCGACGACGCAGCCTTGACATCACACTCCGAAGAGGGACTCCAGCAGTTAGTCACTTGCCTTTCCCACGCATGCAAGGAGTTCGGACTAGCCATCAGCCTGACGAAGACGAACGTTATGGCTCAAGGCACGGGGACCCCCCATGCATCACCATCGACGGATACACCTTGGAGGTTGTCAACGACTTCACTTACCTTGGGTCCACCATCTCGAGCTCTCTGTCAGTCGACTTGGAGGTCAATCGGAGAATCGCCAGGGCAGCCACAGTTATGGCCAAACTGAACCGGCGAGCGTGGAACAATTCCAGCCTCACTGAGAAAACCAGACTGCGCATCTACCAAGCCTGCGTACTCAGCACTCTCCTCTATGGCAGCGAGACGTGGACCACCTACGCAAGGCACGAAAGGAAACTCAACAGCTTCCACATGAGGTGCCTGCGACGCGTCCTGCATGTCGCCTGGCAGGATAAGGTCCCCAACACCGAGGTGCTGAAGCGAGCCAACATGAGCAGTTTGTATGCAGTTCTTAGTGAGAGACGCCTCAGGTGGCTCGGCCATGTCAAAAGAATGGATGCAGGCCGTATTCCCAAAGACCTCCTCTACGGCGAGCTAGCAGAAGGCCAGAGGATGACAGGGCGCCCAAAACTGCGGTTCAAAGACATCTGCAAAAAGGACATGACACAATGCTCCATCAATCTCAACACATGGGAAGTTCAAGCAGACGACCGCCTAGCCTGGAGGCTCGCGGTCAGGCAAGGTACGTCACGCGCAGAGGCTGCGCGCAACGAGGAGGCGGTCCAGAAAAGATCGAGGCGGAAGCAGCGTCAACAGCAGCAACAACAGCCGTCTGCCTTCACCTGTAACAAGTGCGGCAGGGATTGTCACTCCCGAGTTGGACTGCACAGCCATTCTCGGCGGTGCAGATAGACTCTCAAGAAGCTACGCCATCGTCTCTCGAGACGGACGGCTGCCGATGACGATGATAACACCAAGAGTGAACCTTAATGGGTTTGGTTTTATTTCTATGCACAAACAATGAAAAATCTGATAGGGAAATAAAAAAAGAATCCAATTTGCAATAGTAGCATCAAAAAGAATAAATTATAGTAATACATCTAACCAAGGAAATGAAAGAGTTGTACTGTAAAAACAATAAAACAAAGGCTGAGGGAAATTAAAGAAGACACAAATAAAATAAAATGTATTATGTCCATACTACCCAAAGCAATCAACATAGTCAATGCAATAAATAGAAAAACCATCCTAAAACTTACATGGACTCTCTAAGGATCCCAAAGAGCCAAGCCTGAGAAAGCAGCACAAAGCTCGAGATGCCATACTTCCTGACTACAGAACATATT
Source organism: Furipterus horrens (assembly GCF_987537825.1). NCBI lineage: Eukaryota > Metazoa > Chordata > Mammalia > Chiroptera > Furipteridae > Furipterus > Furipterus horrens. The sequence continues at coordinate 152,521,536 of NW_028327175.1, read as the reverse complement.
TTCAGTAATCAAAACAGTATGGTACTGGCATAAAGGCCTACAAAATAAAGCAATGAAACAGAATAGAGAGTTCAGAAATAAACCCTTACATACATGGCCAAATGATCTTTAACAAGGGCAGCAAGACTACACATGGGGAAAAGATAGTTTCTTCAAAAAAACGATGTTGAAAAAATTGGATATCCACATGCAAAGCAGTGAAGTTGGATCTTCCCGTCCAGTATACAAAGGGGGACCTTCCAAAAATGAAATTTACTTATTAAAAATTGTGTATTTATTCTTACAAGTTTAAACTTCAGTCACCTTTAAAGTGCTCTCCACTTGATGCAATACACCTACTGAGATGTTTTTTCCGCTACTCAAAATAGTTTTTGAACTCATCAATTTTTATGCCTTTTAGTGCTTCTTCCATTTTTTGTTTCACCACTTCCACACTGGTGAAACGTTTCCCTTTGAGGACTTATTTCATCCGGGAAAAACAAAAACAAAAAAACAAAGAAGTCACTCAGGACAAGATCGGGTGGCTAAGAAGGGTGGGGCATGGTGGTCACACCATTTTTGTTGAAAAACTGCTGAACGCTTAATATGATGTGGGCAGGTGCACTCCTAAATTGCTCATCATGAAATGGGCAAATGCACTGAAAGTTTTCCAAAAAAAATTCACTGAAACCAAACACAGCCTCTCAAAACAACACCAGCTAGCACACTGGTGATACAAATTGGTTCTTAGAACATTGACCTAGCAGGCAAAGCCTCTTACTACAAGGGGCCCACCTTCCAGAAGATAATTATGGGTTTCCTGGGTCCCCACTTGTACAAAAGTAAATTCAAAATGGATTAAAGACCTAAGCATAGATCTGAAAGTATAAAACTCCTAAAAGAAAAGATAGAGAAAAAGCTTCGTGACATTGGATTTAGCAATTATTTCTTGGCACAACACCAAAAGCACAGTCCCCCTACCCTATCCCATCTAAAAACAAGAAAAAGAGGAAAACAGACAAATGTGACTACTGACTATATCAAACTTAAAAACGTCTACACAGCATGCTCTTACCAGTGTGGCTCAGTTGGTTGGGCATTGGCCCACAAAGTGAAATATCTCCAGTTCAATTCCCAGTCAGGGTGTATGCCTAGCTTATGGGTTCAGTCCCAGTTAGGGCACATATAAGAAGCAGCCAGTCAATGTTTCTCTTTCTCCATCCCTTCCCCTCTTTATAAAAGATAAATAAATAAATATTTTTTAAAAGCTTCTTCACAGCAACAGAAACAATAAAAAGTCATGAGATAAAATATTACAAACTATATATCTGACAAGATTTTCATCTCCAGAATACATAAATAACTCCTACAACTTAATGACCAAAAAAAACATAAAATAACCCAATTTAAAAATGCAGAAAGGACTCAAATAGATATTTCTCGAAAAAGAAGATGAGCAAGTGAATATGAAAGATGTTCAATATCACTAACTATCAGGGGAATGCAAATGAAACCACAATGAGATAGCACTTCACATCCATTAGGATGGTCACTAAAAAAAAATAAAAGAAAACAATAAAAAATAAAAACTGCTGGTGAGGATGTTAAGAATTTAGAACACTTATGAGTGTTGGTGGGAATGTAAAATGATGGAAAACATGGAGATTCATTAAAAATTCAAAAATAGATTTATATTATTCAGCAATCCCATTCCTTTCTATATATCCCAAAGAACTGAAAATGGAATTTTGAAGAGATATTTGCACAACCATGTTCATTTCAGAAATATTTACAATAGCTAAAATGTGGAAGCAACCTAAATGTCCATCAACAAATGAATAAATTAAAGACATATGATATAAATATACAATGGAATAATATTCAGGCTTCAGAAAGGTAGAAATTGTGCCATACACTAAAACAAGGAAGAATCTTGAGGACATTATACTAAGTGAAAAAAGCCAGTCACAAAAAGAGAAGTACTGCATGGTTTCACTTGTAGGAAGTATCTAAAGGAGTCAGACTCATAGAAGCAGAAAGTAAAATTTGATTAACTGGGGTTGGGGGAGAGGTAATGGGGAGTTATTGTTCAATGGATACGAAGCTTTAGTTTTGCAAGATGAAAAAGTTCTCAAGAGCCATTTTGCAACAATGTACATATAGTGAACACTACTGTATTCCACACGTAAAAATGGTTAAGTTGGTCAATTTTATATTGTGTGTTTTTTAATAAAAATAAAATGTATTATCTAAATGGCTGTAAAAGGAGACCAAATAAGCAGAAGGAAGCAGCTACTAAAATAAAAACAAACTGAAAAATTTGAAAACAAAAAAGAAATCTTAATCAGTCAATCCAAAACCTGAGTCACTCTAAAGTCCAGTAAAAAAAAAAAAAAAATGTATAAAAAATTTTGTCATGAAATGTAAGAAATAAGAAAATAATAGGAATGAGAAAGGGACTAAAACAACAAATAAAGACAATATGACTTGTTTTATTATAAGAAGATCTTGTGTTCTACTCTTGCCTATTGGGTCTTCGGTGCAAAATGTAAATGATAGCATGTGTCTATATACCACATCATTAAATGCATTTGTGAATGTATAGTACCTGATCATTATTATACAACTTGGACACATTGGAGGCATAATGATGTTGATGGCATAGTACAAAATTTTACCTAGAATGTCAATGTTCTATCTAGATTATTTGCTTTTCCTGAAGTCATAGTCAAGTGGGTGATGCGTTTGGCACACAAGATTTGCAGAAAGACCCCACTTAGGCCTTTCTATCACCCAGCAAGATCTTATGCCACAGAGGATGACCATCCATAACCATTCTCAGGAATTGCTGGAGGAAATGCAAAGTAAGTACAGCTGAATGAAGGTAAGAAAATTATCTACAAATTTATTCTTTCACTCAACTGTCTCATTTTGTGAAATATAACCTAAAGATATATTAGTAAAAATAGGAAAAGATACACACACACAGTTACTTATTATTTTGCTATTTATAATAACAATAGATAAGTAATCATTCAAATATACCTCAATGAAGTACTGGTTAAATCTATAATATATCCATATAATGTGTAGCCTGTGTGAGTGATACCTATATATACTACTACAGAGTGATCTCTGACAAATGCTAGATGGGAAAAGGTACTGAACTATATTTATTGACATGAAAGTATGTCTTTAGGAATTAATAAATGAAAAAATAATTCAGAAAAATGTATTAAGCAAGATCTATTTTTTAAATTTCTAAAATCTCCATTTGATCTTAAGTTACTACTTCTCTAGTGAAACTTAACATCTTTTATATATTTTCTCCATCATTTGATTTTCTTGAATATATTACGGTAATTTTAAAGTTCTTTTCAGTTAACTCCAATATCTAGATTACCTATGTATGAATCTGTTCCTGCTGTCCATATTTTGTTCTTGGTTTTGGTCATGTGTTCCTGTTTTTTGGCATGTCTAGTAATTTTTTTGAATGTTGAATATGGTATATTTAAAATTGCAGAGCCTTCATGTGATACTAACTTCCTTTAGGGGATATTCACTCTCCCTCTGTCAGACCAAGAGTGGTGGCTGGTTACCTTAACCTAGTCAGGGACTATGCTGAGTTGAGGTTGAGATGGAGCCATGGAAATGCTCCTACTTTAGTTGGACTCAGCCTCAACATTTAGTATGTGTTCTTAAGGAAACATTACCCATATACTCGAAAACTCTCCCAGTCCACAAGTCTATATATACACCTTAAATAGTAATATGCTTGAGACCCAACAGGTCTACACAAAAATCACCACTCCCCAGAAATAGTTCTTTGTAGGTAAGAAGTTCACATTTTCAGCTTCCTCTTTATTCCCCAAGTTAGCAACTGCCAAAGGGTAAAATCTACAAAGATTGGTTTGTCTCCTAGAGGTTCCTCCCCTCTCTGAAGATTTAAGTCTTCCAGTTCAAATGATCTAAATTGCTTGCCTCTGTCTTCGGAGGCGATTTCCATACTTTATGTACGGGCCAGAGTAATTCTTCCTTGGTGTGCCTCTAGCTCCTTCATACCACATGTAAGTGGAGCAGTATGACTAAATGTATATAAAAGCTCATGTTTGCATGTTTATTATTTTTAATATATTTATAAATTTATATTTTATATATATATACTTTTTATTTATTTTATTTTTATATTATATTTGTCTAGACAAAGTGATAACTGAATACATAATGGTAAATAAATAGAAAGTTATCTGAAAAGATACCCACCAAATTATTAATATTAGTTATTTGGGGGGGGAGATAATTACCATTGAGATAGAGAATGTAGTGGATGGTTAATGAATTAGGAACTTTCAGATTTTTCTCTACATACTCCATGTTGTTTGAATTTTAAAGACAAGATTATGTGTCTTTGTTAATTAAAAACAAACAAAAAAAATATCTATATAAGAGAATGGACAAAAGTAAATCAATGTTAACAACAACAACAAGAAGAATATTAATCATACTAATAATAAACAAAGTGGAATTCAAGGCAAGGAGCCCATCAAGGAAAGATAAATATCCTCTAGTGATAAGAAGTGCAATCCAAAATAAATGACATAAATATTATGCACAGCACACAGGGAGAATGCCATGCGACTGTGGAGGCCGAGATGGGAATGAACGATGCCTCACAAGCCAGTGAACACCAAGGATTGCTCCAGACCACCAGAAGCTAGAAGGCAAATAGGATCCTGCTCCTACAGCCTCTGGGGAGAACATGTCCTTGCTCAGAACTTGACCTTGTATGCATGATCTCCAGAACAATGAGACAATAAATCTCTAATGTTTTAGCCACTCAATTTATGACAATTTATTATGGAAGCCCTAGGAAACTAATAAACTAATGAAGTACCACCTTTAGCACACAATAAACTCTAGTTTTTATATCTGTTTAATCGACATGCTGTTTATTCTTACAAGAACATAACATTGCTTTGTTTTTGCTTTTTAGTATTTTAATATATGGTTGGGCAATTCTCTCTATTATTAAATATCTTCTTGACTATTATCAATAGCTTATCATTTTACAAAATTAGACTCACTTTGACAACATCCAGGGTTTAAAAAAAAATTTAAGTGGTTCCATGAGTTTTTGTTTATTTTTTTACTCAATTTGTGGGTGATTTCAGTGCGATCAGAGAGGACAGCTACAGTTCCTGCTTTAGGATATTTATTAAGGTTTCTCTATGGCCTGGTATTTAACGATATTGGTGAGGGAGGCCAGTGTGCCACTCCAAAATATGTGTTTTGGGATGTTGACTTTAAGCTGATTAAGAAACAAAAACTCAGAAAGAAACTTTGACCCTCCCCCTTACCCGCTTAAAGAAATTCAAATAGAAAAACCTGCTTAAAGAAAGGGAGCAGCATCTTATTATTATAATATAAACAAAATGTGACCCACAAAGAGAAATCTAGCAAAGCCTGTTTATTGGACTCCTCTGTGTGTCCCGTTGTTTCTGGTTGACCCAGCAAGAATTTGTTTACCACATGTTTGCTCTTCCTCGTGTACCTGTAAATTGGCTGCTTTCCCTTTGAAACCCCAGACAACGGCCTCCATCCTTTTGCCCAGAATAGCATAAACCTCAACTGCTCAAGGCATACTTAGACTTCATATTCCTATGACACCCCTGCATGTATGTACATTCATAATAAATGTGGGCATTTTCTCCTGTCAATCTGTCTCATGTTAATTTGATTATTAGCCCAGGCAGAAGAACTTAGAAGGGTGGACGAAAAACACATTGGCATATGTTTTCGGGTGTTTGAAAAGGTGGTGCATCTTCTCTGAAGGACACAAACTAGGCTCATTACTGGTAAGCATATGATTTATTAGAGTCCTGCTTTGCACTACTTTCTGTGCACATCTGCTTATTTTTTCTGCTTTCTGGTTTTTTCTCTACACACCTCCTTTTCATTGCACAGGCACCCTCAAGTCCTATTTAGACGTTCTCAGTTCCAGGAGTACACAGAGACCACCTAACTCTCACTCCCAACTCCAAATTCCCTGGAGAAATATGATTGGTTAAGGCTAACAGAATACTTTGGTTCACCTATATGGCTGGGTGGACCTTTTTTTTTTCTTTAAAGATTTCATTCATTTACTTTTAGAGGGAGGAGAAGGGAGCGAGAAGGAGAGGGAAAGAAATATGCAAGACATACATCGATAGGTTGTCTCTCACATGCCTCTAACTGGGGCCCTGGCTCTGGGGGTGCCCGGCTCTTGGGGTGCTCTTTTAAGATAAATGTGATCATCATGAGCTGAGCAATTATTCCCAAAATCTTTTCTATAGGTAACATCTTAAACCAATAAAGAGAGAATAACTAATTCAATAAACTTTCTGGGAGTAGGAAATTTAGGAGGAACATGATAAAGCCTTGCCATGCATTATAAATCACATGAAAATTAAAAATTAAATTAAGAATATTTTAAATGGAGGGAAAAATGAATATATACTCATATTTGTAAAATATTTTGGATTATTTCTAAAGTATAACAACTCCTGTATTAGTTACATATTATATTTAAATGTTAATTTCAGATTTATATATTACTCTGAGGAAAGAGTGAAGATAGGGAATATGAAATGGAGTCATTTTAACCAATCTGCTATAACTATTAACATTATGAAGGTTCAACACAGGGATAAACTCCATTCTTGGGGAACTTAAAATGTTTTGAATTTTCCAGACCTGCATCAATGCCTGGATATACAACCTGGACCTCCAGGTAATTTTCTAATCACTGACTGAAGGACTCAGATATCCAGGCCACCTGATTACCTCCTGAAGAACTCCCATATACATCCACCTGACATCCATTACCCAGGCTACCATACATGATCAGAACTCCCAGTGCCCATCTTCCTGACCACCTGGCATGCATCATCTTGACTGCCTGATATCTGACTGATAATCGTTCCTGACCAATCCTAGGGCCAGGATGCAAGGCTAATAATTCTCAAGAATGTACTTTCTATACTATAAAAACTTTTAATTCATTTTTCTTCATTGAAACACTTCTGGGTTTTTGCCTGTGTTTTGAGTTTGCAAACTACAAGACCCTTCAATAAATCTCTATTATTCATTTCTAGAAAAGCCTGTGGACACTTTCTGAGTTTGTTCAACAACTCTAGTAATTCCTTGAGCATGACAGCATATATATATATATATATTAGTTATATATTGTTTTTAAATTTTAGTTACAAATATTTCGGTCTCAAAGAGTGAAAATTTGACACAAATGAGAATTTTTAATGTTCAATGTTCAATTATTTAAAAGATTTTCAAATACTATTTGATGTAATATCTGCATCACTGGAAACTAGTTCATTGTTTCCAAGATGATTACTTGGCAAGAGAAGGCAATTATTCAAATGTATAATTTAAAAATTAATTATAGAATAGTTTGCACAAACCTCACTATTTCTTATTTACGGAAACTATTGTTTCTCTATATCAGTGTTTGCTTTTTGAATATGTACTGTCATTTTAGGTAACTAGCTTCATCAAATGACTCCACAGTGTTAAAATTTTGCTTCTTCATTTAAATGAGATGTTTCTAGAAATATCTAAACTACATTCACTTGATGGAAAAGCTAATGCATACCCTAATTATAATAAAAGCATTTAGAATTGTCAAGGTAGAGTAGAATTCTTGCTAATTTCATATCTCATTAAATAAGGGTATCTTGAAAATACTTTTGGATTACCTTTTATTATTAAAATATTTCAAGAAATATATAATTCCACCTTCCCAATTTACTAGTTGAGTAAAAATGGACATACTTATATGTATCTTTGCTCATTTAGGACAACATGGGGCACATAATAAGCATTTAAGAGTTATGGTTAAATGCATATGTAAAGGGATTAATTTTCCAAAATTTATTGTAAACAATAATTTGCATTGACTAGTGTTTTGAACAAGGATGTGAAATAGCAATGCTGAATGAATCTGTCTTTAGTACATTTCTCTAAAACTTATTATTTTTAAATAAGTATGTTATCTGAGCATACTTTCTCACTTTTTCTTTTTCTCCTACTAGTTGAAAGCAGAGCACTCCATTTAAATGGAAATGTTAGTTTCCTTCACTTCCATTAATTAATGCTTTATAGTATTTAACTCATTTTCATACATTTGAGTCTGAACCAATTAAATAAGACCAGCAGAGAACAATTTTTTCTTCAACTTGAAGTGTCTGAAATTACATGTGAAAGTATGCAATAAATTGTATAATAGTATAACACAAAAAGGTATTATACAAAATACTGTTAATAATAATACTTAACCTTTCCTGGGTATTTAATAAATTCCATGTATAAAGTTGAGTACTTTATATATATTATCCTATTTAAGCCTCAAAACCACCCTCTGAGATAATAATATCATTATAACCATAAGAAAAGCAGGGATCAGAGTCTCTGAGCCATGGGGGCAAGGCTGGAAGAAATGAATGGCCAGTTTATTTATGAATGCCTATTCCTTCCTATTCTCACTGCTCCAAGATCAATTCAACAGAAAAAGTACTAAAAGTCAACCATGACCTGATCTAGATAAATCACTACAGATGGCATAATACAAACACTGGTCCCTCAAGCCACAAGACTAAGTGGATCAAAAACCCATTTTTAAGAGAAACCTGAAGCCAACATCATACTCAATGGGTAAAAACTGAGAGCATTCTCCATGAAGTCAGGAACAAGACAAGGATGTCCACTCTCTCCACTCCTATTCAACATAGTCTTGGAAGTTCTAGCCACAGCAATCAGACAAGAAAGAGAAAAGTCATCCAAATTGGAAAAGAGGAAGTAAAACTGTCATTATTTGCAGACAACATGATAGTGTATATAAAAAACCCTATAGACCCCAATAAAAAACTAGTTGACCTAATAAGTGAATTTGGAAAAATAGCAGGATACAAAGTCAATATTTAGAAATCAAAGACATCTCTGTACATCAACAATAAAATATCAGAGATAAAAATTAGAAGAAAAATCCCATTTACCATAGCAACAAGAAAAATAAAGTACCTAGGAATAAACTTAGCCAAAGAGGTGAAAGACCTGTACTCAGAAAACTACATAACTACAGAAAGAAATTAAGAAAGATACAAATAAATGGAAGCATATACCATGTTCATGGATGGAAAGAATAAACATCATTAAAATTTTTATGGAACCAAAAAAGAGCCCGAATAGCCACAGCAATCTTGAGGAAGAATAACACAGTAAGAGAAATCACAATACCTGATATCAAACTATACTACAAGACCATGGTAATCAAAACAGTCTGGAATAAGAACAGACAATGGAACAGAATGAGAGCCCAAAAATAAACCCAGATCTATATGGTCAACTAATATTTGACAGAGGGGAAAGGAACATAAAATGGAGTGAAAAGAGCTTCTTCAACAAATGGTGTTGGGAGAACTGGACAGGGACATGCAAAAAAATGAAACTAGAACACCAACTTACACCATAGACCAGAATAAACTCAAGATGGGTCAAAGGCTTAAATGTAAGCCATGACACCATAAAAGTCCTAGAGGAAAACATAGGCAGGACATTTTCAGATATCCTGTGTAGCAACATTTTTAGTGATATATCTAAGGCAAGGGAAATATAGGAAAGAGTAAACAAATGGGACTACATCAAACTAAAGAGTTTCTGTTCAGCAAAAGAAACCATCAGCAAGATGAAAAGGGAACCAACCATATGGGAACATATATTTGCCAATGATATCTCTGACAAGGGATTGATATCCAAAATATATAAAGAACTTATACAATTCAACACCAAGACAGACAACCCAATTGAAAAATGGGCAAAGGACCACTTGAACAAACACTTCTCCAGAGATGACATACAGAGGGTCCACAGACATATGAAAGAATGCTCAACATCACTAGCCATCAGAGAGATGCAAATAAAAACCACAATGAGACACCACCTCACACCAGTCAGAATGACCATCATCAACAAATCAACAAACAACTTGTGTTGGTAAGGATGCAGAGAAAAGGGATCCCTGGTGCACTGCTGGTAGGAATGCAGATTGGTGCAGCCACTGTGGAAAACAGTTTGGAATTTCCTCAAAAAACTAAAAATGGAACTGCCTTTTGAACCAACAATTCCATTGCTAGGATTATATCCGAAGAATCCTGAAACACCAATTCAAAAGAACCTATGCACCCCTATGTTCATAGCAGCACTGTTTACAATAATAGCTAAGTGCTGGAAACAACCTAAGTGCCCATCTGTAGATGAGTGAATCGTAAAACTGTGGTACATTTACACAATGGAGTACTATGTAGCAGAGAGAAAGAAGGAACTTCTACCATTTGCAACAACATGGATGGAACTAGGAGAATTATGCTTAGCAAAATAAGCCAGGCAATGAAAGAAAAATACCTTATGCTATCACCTATTACAGTAGACTAATGAACAACACAAACAAATGAGCAAAATTGAACCAGAGGCACGTAAACAAGGAGTAGACTAACAGTGACAAGGGGAAAGGGGGGAGGGTGAGAAGGGGATAAGAAGGGGAAGGGTCTAGTCAAAGAACATGTATAAATGATCCATGGACAACAGGGTGGGGACTGACTGTGGGAGAAGCAGTGGGTAGGGTGTGGGGAAGCAATATGGAAAAAAGTGGAACAACTGTAATAGAAAAACAAACAAAAATTTTTAGTGGGGGAAAAAAAGAAAATATAAAGAATGGACATGCAATTTTAGTGAATATTAGAAGGACAAGGATTTTCCTTCACACTGTATATTTTTCTCCCTACCCGATCCCTCCAGAATTCGGCATTCTGAAGAAGTAAGTAATGACACAAGTTTCTTTGCATAAAACTAATAAGACCAGTTGTTAATAGAGGTTTTGTTGATCAAGACTTTGACTGGAATGTCATGTCTAAAGGAGACATGCTTGGGCTCTGGTTGTTACCAAAAAGCCCTGAGGAACTGGGATTGACTTTTGAAGGGAATAAAAGCCCAGGAGATAAAAGGCCTGGTACCTTGGTTAGATGTGTGGTCCATAGCAATCTTTCCAGGGAAAGAATGAAGGTTGTTTTCCTGAAAGATGACTAGTAGGGACCTTAAGGCACAATGGAAAACCAGAAGGACTTGGAAAAGACAGGTGTGTATAGGCAAGGCTGAATGTCAGGTATGTGGCTTAGCTTCTGTGCCCTGAAGGGCAGACTGAAGGTCACCCTAAATGTTCCTTGTGTGTAAGTTCCAGCAAAGCAGACTTAAAGATCATATGTAATCATTTGCTGCTCTTGTTGTGTTTATGCAAACAAACAGGATAAATTAAAAATAGACTTAATGCAGTCCCTTTAATGACAAGGAGGGTAATTTTAAGGAGAAAAATCGTGATTCAAGGAAAATCACAATGCTCAGTGGTAGACTATAAAGTTGTGCAGCTAACTGTCTTTAAAGTTTATTTTCATTTAAAGTTTGTTTTCATTTGAAAGTTAAACTAGGTCTGTGGCATCATCAATGATGATTAATATACAGGCAAGAAGAATGTCAAATGCCTTGCAACTGGATCTCTTTCCAATAAGACAGTCTTACAGATTAAGAGACTGGTTTGTGGGTTATGTTGCATAAATTAACATGTGTTTTATGTTTTCAAAGGGCATAAGCCTATGATCTCATTACCTGAGCGATTGTCTGTACATATAGGCCTCACTTAGTCCTGTCTGCATCGCTGCCTCCTGATACTCAATGGTTTGGCTGAACTAAGTGGCTGGGTTGATGAAGAATGGGGTGTTCTGTGGGCTGCACTTTAAAACTGGTTTCTCTTTTCTATCCTAATGGCTTGGACAGAAAGGGTCCAGAGGTCTGAGAGGTGGGAAAGTTAAGATATTCCCCTCAGCCCAAACTAAGTATAGTGGGCAAAAGAGTTTTAGACAAGTGTGACGCGCTTTGCACACCTTCTTCCAAAGAAGTATTTTTTTTCACTAATGTAGAACATTGAAAAATTAATACCTGCCTTTTGTCATCTAGTGGTTATGGATCGAATGATGCCTTTTAACCCTGTTGCCAAATCTGTTGCCCCCAGAATACAACCTGGATGCCAGCCTGTTAAATCAAGCATGCTGTTGTTCGGGGACACCAACTGACCTGGAGTCTGCACGATCCTTCCCCATGTGGGAAGGCCAGCCTCCCCTCCTCACCCCCACTCTTATTAGGGATTTCTGGACCCAAGGGTAGGCAGAATGATGACCATGTCCATCTTGAAGCAGCTAGAGGAGCACGAGACCATTGCCTATTGTCCTTTATAAGATTATAAAGGGTCTTAAGTCTGAGAGGGGGGGATTGTCATTTTTTATTGTTATTAAAAAATTAATTATTTTTAAAAAGAATAATATAGGAAAGGGTGAAGCCAGAGAACTTGTATTCATGACCCATGGGCAGGGACTTGGGGGAGGGGCATGGATTACTAGGGGTGGGGGGCTGCTGGACAGAGGGGAGCAAAGGGGAAAAATTGGAACTATTATAACAATATAATCAATAAAATATACTTAAAAAAACATTTTTAAGACATTAGTCCAAGCTTTCATAGATAACTTCTGGTGAAGAGAAATGGAAATCCACTTGGGGTTTAGTACACCATGGTGAGTGTGCTTTCAGTTACAGAGATTCAAATATCAAAACTAAAAATACAAGAAAGCAGAGGACGTGTAAAACTTTCCCAGCCAACTGTTTCCTCACTGCTGACAGTAGGAGTAAAAAAACTCCTAGTGAAAAAACTTGTTCAGCTAAATAGCCCTTGATTTTGTGAAGCAAAATAACATCCCCTTTCTATTATGATATATTTGATCCAACAAAGAGGTTATGTATTTGCACAAATCTTCTTCTCAGGGTCAACTCAACCCATCTCAGAATCTTGGAAGTGAAAAGGAAAGTAAGGTACTGAGTTTAACATCTTCTCCACAATCTATGTTGATTTAACATTTGGAAATCTTAATATATTTTGCTATCCCATCCACTTACTACCCTATAATTATGTAGGAGGCTGTCATTTTCTATTTTTATCCAATAAATAAAAATTAAATGATTAAATATCTTACACTTAGCAATTAACAAAGGACTTTGTTCTTTTCCAAAATCATTCAGAAACTGCCAGTATAATGGTAATACACACTTGACTGTTTTCAAATAGTAAAAGTCCCTGAAAGAAAAAGGAGGCAGAAAAGAATTTGTTTTAAGTTAAGATGAGAACTAGACACCTTAGAGCATGTGAACATTAATTTTAAAAGGTCTTGACTTCTTTATCAGGTGGCATTATTGGAGCCGCTGACCAATATTAAAAAGGAAAGAGAGGAAAATAACGCACATTTTGGTGCTTTGGAATTCAGAGGTTGGTTTGGTATCCTAGGCATGTTGCATTAATTTACTTTTGTCTGCTAAATAGCTACATAAAACTAAATAGAGTGAACAATTTGGTAATCTCAACTTCTTAGACTACAATATATTCATAAATGCATGACCATATTAGACAAATATTTCTAATCATGCCTATGTGCCTAGCATTTAATAGGTGATGAGAATGATCATGTTCATTTCCCAGAGAAAGTTGAACTTTGAAAGTCAGGTGGTTGCATTGGAGTGTTTTCCTTTAAAGTCCAGACAATTGTGCTTCAATCTGGCTTTCTCTAGCTGTTGAGGTTCCATCAAGCACTGTGATTACTATCATCAGAGTTGATAGATTCAAATATTGGGAAGGCATTGTCATTGCAATGGCATTGAGTTTGGTGCTAAATATATTTGGTTTCAAATCCTGGGTATATACTTCAACTATGAGAACATTTCTGGACTTCTTTGAGCCTCTGTTTCACTTTGTTTTGGGAATAGTAAACCTGTTGTACAGGGAACAGACATTTCGGGCAACATTTCTAATATTAGGCAAAATTGTAGAGAGGTTAAAAGTTTCAGTTTTGAAATCTAGCAAACCTGACTTTGAATCCTGACCCCACTATCTAATAACCTTGTAATCATGAAAAAAAAAGTAATTTAACCATTCTGTACATCAGTTTACTATAAAATGGAGAAGTGAATCCCACCTACCAGGATTTTGTAAGGATTAAGTTAAATGGAATAATGTATATAAAGCATTTTGCATGACTTAATGGCTTTTTAAAGATAAAGCTACAGATTCTTAATTATAATGATGTTTTACCTCTTGTTGCATTTCTATAACCTCCTGACATGAAGGGGATATTCATTATGTTGAATGATCCTTTCATTGATCGATCAAATCTCATGGATCTGATATGAGGCACCATCACTCTATTCTCAACTACACATTTTTCCCTACATACCAGATCAGCAGTTTCAATCTACAGTCTCTCTATTTTGATATGTGATAGAATTAGATTTGAATGCAGACAATAAACTGTCACAACTGGACTTGGGATACTGTCAGGCTACCTGACACTGTTAAGACTAGCTTTCTGGAAAAATCCTAAAATGTAGGAAGAAATAAAATGAGAATACTGATATGTAACCAAGATATGCTATCAGAGGGATGTTGGACAAATTGTTTACCTCTCTGAGCCAGTTATCTCATCTAGAATGTGGGAAGAATTGATTCTAAGCTCCTTTCACTATCTAAATTCCTCATGTCCTTGGCAATGGTCATGAGTTCCACTTACCTCTCCTTTACTTGAGAATTATAGCTTTCTCAACTAGGTCTGCAAAACATCTCCTTCTTAAAAAGTTAGTGTAAAAATAATATTACTACTTCATTAAATAGTTGATAGAATTTAACAATAAACCATTTGGGTCTTAGGTACTCTTTTGGGAAGTTCTTAAAATCAATTAAATTTTTAATAGCTACAGAAACACACATTATTTCTATTTCTTCCTGTGTTAAGTGTTGGTCATCTTTGTGTTCTAAGGTATTTGTAGATTTTTTCTAAAGTTGCACATATTCTCTTTTTTTCTCATTATATAACTTACTGGGAGAGGCATTTTAAATTCTCCACCAATAATTTATATTCATTTTTCTCCTTTTAGATGTGATTGCTTTTGTTTCATATATTTTTAATCACTACTATTAGGTGCGTACATATTTAGGATGAGTAAGTCTTCCTAATAGACCAGTTTATTAATTGTAAAGTGTCTTTCTTTATCTCTGATAATATTTCTCATCTGCAAGACTATTTTGTTCAATATTAATATAGTAACACCGACTTTCTTCTGCTTATTGTTGTATGGCATATCTTTTCTTATCTTTTTATGTTCAAGTTTTCTGCATTTTTCTGTATTAATATGCATCTCTTATCAATAGCATGGAATTGGGTCTTGCATTTAATTTTTTATCATGTTTGATTATCTCTGTCTCTTGTTTGGCACTTATATTTAGTATAATCATTGCTATGGTTGGGTTTAAGTCTACCATTTTGTTATTTGTTTTCTACTTGTTATAGTTCTTTGTTGTGGTTCTTCCTCCATTGCTAATTTTATGCCTTCTTATTGATTAATTAAATTGATTTTAGTATTCTTTTAAAATTTTTTTACCCTCTTGTAGCTATACTGCTTTTTTTGTGGTTACTCTAGGATTATAAACTGCATCCTAAATTTAGCATAGTCTACTTATAGTTAATATTACATCATTTAACATGAAATATAACCATCTTGCAACAGTATAATTCCTTTCAAACCTCTTCCTTTGCCTATTCTTGTCATATATTTTATACTTATATGCATTATAAATTGTGAAATGCAATGTTGACATTTTTAAAACATGAGTTGTCTTTCAAAAAAATTAAGAGAGAAAAAAAAATTTCCCACATAGCTACCATTTTTGATGTTCTTTATTCATTGCTGCAAATCCAAGTTTTATCTGTTGTCATTTCCTTTCATCCTGAAAAACTTACTTTAGCATTTTTATAATGCATTTTTGCTGGCAACTGATTATATTGGCTTTAGTTTATCTGAAAATTTTAAACAGTTAATCAACGTAATGAACCAGTTTGTCCATATACCATTCAACAATAATCCATATATTATTCATTGTGGTAGAGACATTTATTTCCCACAAAATATCCATAAACCACTCACATTTCTTAACCCTTTGCCATTAGGCAGGTAATAAGTCTGTAAGTTTGTTACTTTCAGGCAAATCATTTGAGAGCATGTATGAGGTCTCAATTAGCTCCTTTGTGATGCAATCATGGAGATCACATAATATAAATATTTCACCTGTAAGATAGTGGAGCCCTTGTCAGCTCAGTTTCATGAATGACTGTGGAGCAAAGTCCTTTCTTCTCCTTATCAAGTGATTTACACTGTACTACAAAGTGGGCATTATGTAGACTTTCATTGTAATAATCTAAGATTTGAGATAATGTGTTACCTGGCCTGCCCTAGCCTGACTAATACACCTGATGACTTGAAATTATATGCTAAATTATTACAAGAATATGTGGTTTTAGGATCTCCTTTCTATTTTATTAATCTGTCTGTCTTTTCTGATACCAAACTATTTGACTTTTGTAACTTTATGATACAATATGTTTGTTGGGGAAAATATATTGTCTTTTTCTTCAAAAGTACCTGAATATTCTTAAGCATATCACCCTTACAAGTCAACTTTAATTATATTCCCAAAAAGAATCCAAGTGAGGTTCAACTTAACAGATTTTTTTAACTAAATTGAGACTTCTTCGGACACATTGGAGAATTCTATTTGTTTTCCTTATTTACACCTTAAAGCTTTATAGTTTTAAGAATGCATATTCTGCAAATTTTATGTAAGTTTATCCTTGAGTCTTTTATATTTTTCTTACTATACTAAATGATATATTTTTATCGTTATTCATTTTCACTGATTATTTAACATATATATTGTTAACTGGGGCCTATATATGGTCCTACTTACTGCATTGGAATGACGTTCATGGCTAATTTGTCATCCTGCATTATATATATATATATATATATATCGTCGTCGGCAGCCGTCCGTCTCAAGAGACGATGGTGTAGCTTCTTAAGAGTCTATCTGCACCGCCGAGAATGGTTGTGCAGTCCGACTCGGGAGTGACACGGTATCTGTCTCTTCCCGTGTTGAATCGACATCTTGCGATGACACTGGAGTGTCCTCTCCAGTGGAGCTGAAGCTACAGAGCCTGGGCAGGGTGATATGGAGGGTCTGCTGTTGCCCATGCAGCAGACCCCCCCTCTCTTTGCAGCTGAAGGGTCCAAGGGAAAGATGGAGTCAATACAGCTTGGCTTCAGGTGCGCCGCAGGAGTTGCCGGTGTTGACTACAACATCAAACCGCCTTAGGGACTCCGGCTCCGGATTTTCTGTCGGGGTTTACTTAGCCTTGCCCCTGAAGAGGTATGCCGCAAGGCAGCGGAGGTTTTTTGAAGTCAGAGTTTTCCTTCTCTGATGATATATATACATATATATATATACATATATATATATGTATATATATATACACACATATACATATATATATATACATATATATGTATATATATATATACACATATACACACACAACTCATAAAATTATGCATTCTATATGGTCCACTTGGTTAGGCCACTAGAGTATAGAATACATTTTGAAAGCATTTTTGTGTTTTCTTTAAAAATTGAATGGAATCTTGGAATTATCTTGTCTATCACTCTCATTTTTTTACATAAAAACAATGAAGGTTATTTTAGAGAAAACTTCAGTTTCAAGGCCATACTAGTTTTAATTTAATACATATTGACTGAAACTTGTCATGCATGTGATATCTTGCTTCTAGGAGCCCAGAGTATGCCCCAACCCTAATCTGAGATTGGCATGTAGTAGCAGCTAAATAAATGTTTGTTTGATCATTTCATTGCTTTCTTTTGAAATAATACATCATTACTAAAGGTTATTGGACATCAAATTTATGGAAAGCGAGCACTACAATCATGACAATTATTTGAGTGTGATTTTGTATCAATTCGTACTTACCACAAAGTCCCTTTGTGAATTTCAGAGGGGGAAATATGCCTTTGTAATTAGAAAAATATAAGGTAAGTCTGGCCATTTGGAGCTTTTGCAGGAAACAGGTAAAAAGATTTCTTTCCCTCTTGGGCTTCCTGAAGTATTTTCCATCTTACAATAAATTATACATGTTTCTCTGGCTCCAGGAGCTTAGTTTTCTAAATTTGTTTTTAACCATAGCAGGGGTTTGCAGACAGCTGCCACTGCAAACATCTATGGCTTTGCCCCTTCAGTGAACAGCTGAGAACATTAAGTCATAGCAGCAGGTTCCCACGGGTTGCATCCAAGCCAAAGGAGATTAGGACAAAATTCAACACATGCACACAAAAAGTAGCACAAGTTAAAAATAGAAATTAATTTGCAAATGGCTAAATTAAGAACCATGGATAATCAAGTCAATGTGGGTTAGGGAGAAAAAGTGGAATGTATCAAGCTAAAACTCTGGCCTTAAGATGTATTATATAATCAAAGCTAAGACTATATCCTTTGTGGCTCAAGTCTTAAATGCTGCCATTTGCTAGCTGTGTGATCTTTGCATTTTACTTACCTCTCTGAGCTTCAGTTTCCACATTTTCAAAGTGAGGAAAACATTCTACCTACCTTAAAAGGTCTCTGAGCTGGGGGTTGGCGGGGGAGGCTGTATATGACCCTTGGTGAACATTTGCCATAGTACCTTATGCACTACAAGCTTCAGTTAAGTAATATAGACCCAAGGAAGGAAGCTGAATATTGACAGATAATGTCTGACTCAGGACAACAATTATTATGTTCATATGTTTTTAAGCCAATAGTTTAAGAGCTAGTTTTAAATTAATCAAAATTGAGAACTTCCTCAAGCAATATCATTTATTTTAATTCAATTCCATATAAGACAGTATGCTAGGCATTATGCATTACAAGGATGAAGAAGGCATGGGTCTACCTTTCAGTGAGCACTAAATCTAGGGGGGGAAAGGAAAACCATGCAGGAATACAAGGGTCTGTAATAAGTACCGTATGACCATCATCAGAGAACTCTAAGCTCAGGGGCAGTGTGTTGGTTGATGCTATCACGAGAAGGAGAGGATATTTATACTGAACAGTCTAGAAGAATCAGTAGGGTTTTGAGAGATGGAGGTGACTAGAGATAGTTGACTGAAGGAATGAATACAAAGAAATAAGGCCAGAAACAAAATATAAAGTGAACTGATTATATAGTCATTCATTCATTTACCTATTCAAGTGATAAATATTGGATGAGTGGAGATCAGAAATTGTTGAATTTAGTTGAAGTACAGAATATGTGTGTGTAGGAGTTGGGAATACATCCTTGAACAGGCAGGTTGGGGCCTGGGCATAAAGGGCATATGAATACTATGCTATAGGCCCAAGTCTAGGACAGTCAGAGGATCTCTGTGAATGAGAGAACAGCAGAAACTGTGGGAGTTTTGCTTTTAGAATTATTACCCCATAGCATGGAGATTCTTAAGGGAGTACTGGTGAGAGGTGATGAGAGTTGAGAGTAAGAACAGTTTGGAGGAAAGTTAGCAAGACTGATCACTGGTTAGAGAAGGGCATAAGCCCCAAATAAATAAGGTTTCTCACCTCTATGACTAAGAAAATAATGAGTGATTATCAAGTTTGCAGCCTAGGAAAAAGCTGATATGAGGGAAGAGATAGAAGGAATGATGATGCTAATGTCAAATAAACATAATGGTTTTGGGGTTTTATTGGGAGAACCTGAAGAAAACTCAGGATGAGTGAAATCAGTGAGGAAGTAATGAAAGGGTGCAAGGACAGAAACTTGGTGAAGAGCTATACCTAAGGAATGGAAAAAAGAAAAGAAATCAGTGGAGAAGCAGTTAGAGACATCAGAAAGGAAGCCTGAATACACAGGGCGACCCAAGCAGAAGGAAGTTTCATAGAGGAGTGGCATCATAGCTTCAGAGAGTATGAGCATGAAAACTAATGAACAATAAATATGAAATTTAGTGATTAAGAAGTCACCAGTGAATTTCAAGAAAACAGTTTTAGAAAAGAGGAGAGGTCAAAAGACAGATTACAAAGAGTCCACAGGTGAATTTGAGCTTTAAAAATGATGTTTGGGAATAGACAGATTTTGTGAAACTTGGCAGTGTGCCCCAAATCAAGTTACAAGAAAAACCCACAGCCAATTTTATCTGCAGTAATGAGTCCTTTAATGTGTTAACTGCTTGCATCCTTTGTGTTCAAAGTGTTTTAATTCACACTAGCTAATTTCATTCTCACAACTACCTTGTAAGTCCAGAAGGTCAGATGCTAGGTTTCCCATTTATAAATGAAATAAAGGGATCCAAGATATTAAACAACTTACGCCAGGTCACACAGCTAATAAACAAGGGCCTAGGCCTTCTATCTCCTAGTCCACCACCATTTGCATTGCTCCAACCCAAACATACAGGGATCTCTTGTCAATGTACCTGGCAATGAAAAGTTTATGAACTATAGATAAAGCCCATATAAAAGGAAAAGGCCATGGTACAACAGAGATAAGGTGTATTTCTCTTTTCCAGCATACTGGAGACAATGAGGGTTAACTTGAATTTGAATTTCTCAGCCAGAAGCCTCTGGGCAATGAGGTTGAAATTTGAGGTTATGTTTCTCTCATCTTTTCCTCTTGAGTAGCCAATCAAGGACAGCCATCACTTTCTCAGTGTCTTGATTTGCCTGCTGACTTTTCTGTCATTGCACATCCAAGAAGCTGGTAATAAATCCAACTTCCTGATTGCATCAAAACCCATTTATTTTGGAATAATCTATATTGGAATCTTCACTCTTTTCTTTGAGGTCTGCCAGACCCTAAAGACACATATTGTTGGTGACAATAAAAGTTGCTGGATATTCAGGGTCAGGAGGAGTGAGATGCCAGTGGAATTTACTGGGTTGCTTTCCTTAAGAAAAGAAACCATTTGACTGTTCCCCTATTAAAGAATGCTTTCTCAGTTCCCATCCCCGACTTTCCCTCTCCTCTGTTCTCTAATTCTTAGCCCCGATCACTAGTTGATGCACAATTTAAAACATAGTCAAAGGAGTCCAGAAGTTCCTTGAATATCACAACCGTCTCCTTAATGGGCCATCTCAAAGAACAAGTACTTTTAGCCAAAACAAGGACATCATACACTTCTGCAATTCCTGAGTCATGGGAATTAGATAGGATTACAACATCTACATTTTCCTGAAGTCAGTCCCTCATGCTTCAAAAGGCATGGGTTCACAACTGCTTGTGGGTTGTAATTTCATCATGGATCTTAGTACTATTCAAATATGTGTGGGCTCCGATTGCCTTTAAAAGTCAAAGTGTGAGGATTTTTAATGAAAGTAGTAACTTGCTATCCCAGGACAGCACTTCGTTTAGTTGTGGAAGAAGATGCTTTTGGGTGAGACTTTTAGACAATGAGTTCCCTTCATTTCTCTGCTCACCACCTGTACTTCAGAATTCTGAAAGAAAGAGATCCAGAGAAAACATAGTATCTTGGATAAACTCATATCTATCATTCCTAAACATGCATTCTTCCCTGAATGCTCACCAGGTCACCTCCCCTGGGAACTACATGTGAATCTCATGAATCTTCTTCTCTTCTACCCTTCCTTTTTAAGGCCTTCAACAAAGCCAACCGTAAAAGGTCTATTCCAAAATTTTTCCTCTCTATCATAACCCTTCCCTGCTAGTCCTTCACTGATAGTTTAGGAGTCAAAATACTAATTTTGAAGAAACCAATATTTATTAAGTATCTATCATGTGCTAAATCTGAGCACTCATGAATAAAAATCACTTAGCTTCACTACAACCCCATGTGGCAGGTATTATTCCCACTTCACTGATAGAGAAGCCAAGCTCAAATAAAATGAAGTAAGTCACTAAAGGTTACATAGTTAGTAGTGGAGCAGCCAGAATTCATAAGTAGTATAGTCGCCAAGTTCTTGCACTTAAACACCATGGTCTGTTGACAGGTGAAAGCGTGGGTTTGGACAGGTATGCTGAGGTGCTGCAGTCTGGGCACTGCTCAAAGGCATTCACAGACATGCCATGAAGGGCTAAAATCCAGCCTGCCTTCTGTCCACCAAGCTACAAGCAACAGGGCTACAACTACCCAGAAGGGGCAGCAGCTGCTGAATCGAGGACTCAGTCAGATTTGAGATTGGACTCTGGCTCTGTCCTTACTAGCTTAACAAAGAGTATACGTATACAGTGCTTAACACAGTGGCAAAGAATAAGGACTTAGTACATTTGATATGTTTTTATTGTTATGTGCTGAGATGCACATAATGTAATGATACTACATTTCTGTCTTTTCCCCTTCTTTGCTCCAGCAAGAGCACTACCATAAACTACCTAAGTCCCTCAGAATAGCACATCACTTCGAGGTGTTAGTGGTAGTTCCCACTCCCAAATGTAGGAGCCATAGCATTGCCCTGGAGACTCTCAGGGTTAATGTCATTAGAAGAGTGAAAAGTACTGATATTGTTGGGAAAAGAAGGCTGCTTCTTCGGCTATTCCTAGCTGGTTGAGTCCCTTGAGGGCACTTAGCATAACTACCCTTAAGAGAAGAGGTTGCTAGCTCCATGGCTATAAAAAGGCAATGTAATGAAATATTTTTGTGTTATGGCTGTTGAAAAAAAATCTGACTCCTAGGAGGGAAAGAAAACTGAAATTTAAATGGATGCAAAGCCTCAGCTATATAGAGTCTTAGGAGATTACCTTTAGACAGAATGAAATTGCTGAGAACCAAGAACTGTGACCATGGGCGCCTCAGTGAAGCAAGGGGAGCTCTTGAAAAATTAGGCACTGAGAAAATAGGTTTAACTCCCTCAAATGAGTACACACCTGGCTCACCAGCTTCCAGCACTACTTACCAGACCACTCAGGACCAGTTGTCAACAGCAACCCCATATAGCAGTAAAAAGTAACGATAAGAGTGTCCTCGCTTTCATGTGGAAGTCTGAATGACTTCCACATTCTTTTGTGCTCCTAAAATCTAATTTGTGGTTCTTGGAAATTCAAGAGATGGAGACCTCAAAGAAGGAGATGCCAAGCCTTCATGCTATTCTGACATAAAGGACTTAAACAGGATTTAGTTGAAAAATCAATGTGACCATATTTCACCCAAGGTTTGGAGAGTTCTTATTGTTAATTATTAGTATCATTGCTTGTAAGAATGATGATGGTGACAATGGTAACAAATGTCTCATGAAGAGAAAGCAACCCAGATTAACTTGATATTTTCTAACAGAAATGTGGTAAAAGAGCAGCAGAGAGGATGAGAGCTGCGATCCCCTTCATGCCTCTGTCGGGGGTTCCACCCGTGTGGTGGCCGTGAGTGCCCATGGTGAAATGCTCTGCCCGAGAAGCGATGGAGGGAGAATGTGTGGTTAATGCACAGAAGATGACCTTTAGATCTAGGGGTGCTTATTCCTGAAAAAGTACAAACACAAGCAATGAAGCGACAGCTAGTTGCCTAACTATACTTATATTTGTAAAAGTATATTCAGGGATCCTAATAAAATTGTTTTCACTCTCATCACTGAGGGAATTAAATTAATTCCAATAAGGGTATATGTATGGCTCTGTCCCATAGAAGGCAGCTAGGTTTCTCACAGCAATCACTGCTTTTTCTGCTGAGCTTCTCCCGTAGCGGCGTCTATTTACAGGAAGTCGATCTGAGTGAATATCTCAGTAGCATGGTTTCTGCTGTGCATCTTGTAGACACAAATTGAGTTTATAAGATTTAAACATTTTTTTCAAAGTACTTCCCCAGCTATGATTTTTACTGGTTATAATAATGCTGTGATACAGGCCAGATATTTGATGAGGAAGTTCAGGCATTTTTCAGAGCTTGCACAGCTGATGGGTTAAATGAGAGCCCTGAAATGAGAACCCAGTGCCTCTCATGCCAGCCCTGCCTCCTGATGGCATCCTTCTGCAAGTGTTTACAAATAAGAAAAAGGAAGTAAAGAATGTTTTGTTACTGAAGTCAACTGTTTTTCCTAAGGAACACAGAGCTATGATACCAACCACAGAGGCATTGATAAGCATATCCTTTTGAGGCCTTAAAAATCATTTATTTTATTTATAAAACAAGGTGGAGCAAAAGCAAATAAATAGCCACATTTCTACCATTTATTAAATACTTGCTGTATATACTGCAATGAGATATATATATAAACCTCAAATGAAACCCTGCATTATTCATTATAGCACAGAACCAAAGCGTCACTCTTCTTTATCTAAGAAGGTACTATACTATACATCAAAAGCAGTGTGCCAACAAGGATTGTAACTATGTTAAGGGTCATTGTTTAGAAAAAATCTGAGGAGATCAGTGACTTTATCTTTTGGGCCACAGTGAAGCAGGCTCAGAGCCCCTGCTTTTCCAGATAACTGCTCCGAGATCATTGCCTGATTGTGGGCTGCCCAGGCAGCATCAAAAGGACAGATGAAATGTTTCAGTATCCAACAATTTGTATAGAAACTCAATCAATATATTTTGTCTGTGCTTATTCTAGTTACAGTTGGGAGTGGGGAACCCAGAAAGAAATTAAGTTTCATAGAAATGGCTGATATATAGGATACAAGTGAAACTCTTTACAATAGCTGAAATGAAGACAAAAGAGTGATTCTGTTCCATGAGTCCTGTATTGAAAACTGAATGCATCAGTCTTATCTGGGCCCTATCCTCCCTAATCTTCTCTCCTTCTCCAGCCTGCTTTCCAGCCCTGCTCCCTGAGGCACACATGCATGCATATACACACACAGAGATCATTTTCAACCCTGTATTTAACACTTCAGTTCATCTTTAGAGGGAAGGTGAGAGGGGCCACAGACTTTCTGAAATCCAACACTTCTAATACCTGGAATAATTTTCTCAGGAGTAATAAGATTGAGCTATGATTTCTATCTGAATGCCCTATAGATGGAAGGTGTTATATCTACACAGAATATTCTTCTTAGTACAATTGTGAAGAATAACTTTTAAATCCATAAGTCATCCCAATGCCTAGACACAACAGATTTTGTAAGACAACTCTGGCAATTTGGTATCTCCAACTTCAGCATTTATTAACTGTGCTATCTGGTACAAGTTCCCTAACTTGCTCACTGAAGGTCAGTTTCTTCAACCATAAAATGTGAATAATAATAGTACCTACATCATAGTCCCAGGATTGGGGTAAGGTTTAATTAACCGTCAGCCCTCAGCCCAATGCTGGGCATATATTAAACACTAAATAAATGTTAGTTGATATCATTATCTTAATTATTAATATAATTACTTCTGTTGGTCAGAAACAAATAACAATGAAGATAAAGAAAAAGTTATGAACATTTCTCCAAGATACAAGTCAGTATGATGGGTCCTTTCACCCATATTTGTCAGTGTCTTACATATGTTGCTTTGAAATGTACAGTCCTTTTATCTAGCAGATAAACACAGCTCTCTCCTTCCTCACAACCCCTTCTGAGTGTGTCAAAGCCGAACCTGAACTCCATGCAGAGAATTTACTGGGGGAAGGAGCAAGGCAGGGTTGGAGGCAGACAGTGTGAACCCAAATCCTCTCTCTGCCACCTGGATCATTTCTTTAAGCACTCCAAATCCTCATTTCCCCCACTTTACAGCAAGGACAAATTATCCACCTAGGGTTGTTGTGATTATTACATTGAATAAAAGAATAAGTGTCAAATAGTATCATGGAATAAAAAACAGCAATGTATTTCCTTCCCAGCATGACCCCTAAGGATCCATGTCATAAACTTAAAAAATCCCTCCTTCATGAAACTCTATAGATTGACCAACTCCTATCAGAGCAGAATGAGCTCTCTAATGATCTGAATATGGCTACTGTACATCCTGCCCCAGGAGAGGGTGAGCATCCTCAGGGCAAGAACCAGGTCAGGTCAATGTCCTGAACACCATCCAATGTATTTGGCTCCCACCAGCTCTCTGTTCCTTCAAGACTCTTCTATGTGGTTCACTTATTTAATGAAGCTGTTTCAGATTTAACAGAGTATAAGTACCCCTCTATAGGGATAGAAGAAAGTAAATTTACAGTTGTTTGTATGGTAAAGGATATGCAGGCCCTGATTATTACAATAGCTTTATTAACTCCAAAGAATAAATTGTGCTTCTCATATTCACAGAAAACCTACTTTGCCTACCCTGTAAGAAGAAACTTCAGTCCCAAGCTAAAACCAGGGAAAGAAAGTCATCCAACAACAACAAAAAATTGTGGGTACTTGTTAATATTTTTATAAATGTGAGCCCTGAAGGTCATAGGCTACCTTTGAGATATTAATCTATTTAATTATTTCCTGGATTGTTTTAGAATGCAGAGAATACATTTGTAAAATTCTTTAAAATGAGAACATTGTATCAAAGGGAAAATAAGGGTGGGAAAATAAAAGGGGTAAGGGCATAAAAAAGGTACAAAAAAACTGTTAGAGGTAGATCTCAAATTTGGTTTTATACTTCCAAGTGGGTAGAAAAAATAATTCCTTGTGATATTTACACTATATGATGAAAAGGCAAGTATTCTGGTGTGGCACAGTTGTCCTCGATATTGGAACTAGAGACAGGTTTCTCCTGAGCCCTTAGAAGACGGACAATGTCATGGCTTCCCACTAGACTTCCTGCATCCACCCTGGTTCAGTAAACTTGTTCACTCAAAATCAAAATGATCTTCCCAATGAGCAAACTTTATTATATCACTTCCCAGCTTAACATATTTAATGTCTGTTTGTCCTAAAGGAAATATTGTCTTGAGAAGTGTTACACTTGCAAATGTTTAACAACCAGCTCTTGGAAGGAGGCAAAAGCCCTGACTAGTAGCACTTGCCAATTACTGTAGTGTAAATATTCCTACCATGACTGAATTCCAGCTACCAAAGTGACATCACTGAAAACAGACTGGGAAGAGATATACAGTAGTACACTATTGTATAGAATTTTCACCACACTTATATAATGGACATAAATAGCTTCAAGACCATAGATAATAGTAAAGTGTAGTAACTAGCAACTGATGAGTCTTTAGTATTATCTTCTAAAAATATAATTTACTTAGTCATAAGTTCATATATTTGAATTTTTATGATAACTGTGTTGAACATACTTTGCCAGATTCCAGAATATTTACCAATTAACTTTCTCAAATCCACGACAAGCTGGCTCCAATATACGATTGCTTTTGAGGCAGCATAAGGCCTGTCCCCAGCTGTCTGCTCCAGGCTCATCTCTGGCCACTTGCTCTCTCACACCTTCTGCTCCAGACATCCTGAAGCACAGCAAATAATCTCAACTTTCTCTTGTTTCAGAGCCCTTGTTTATACAGTTCTTTTGACTGGAAGACCTTGACTAACTCTTATTTGCCCTGCAGATTTCCATTTATACACTTTTCCCTCCAAGAAGTCTTCTCTGGCATTGTGCACTGGTGTAGGAGTTTTGTAGTACAGAGTACCTTGCCCAAACCTGGCGTTGTTCTTCTTCCCGGGAAGTAATCTCTAAGTGCTTAGAATGCTCTGTCCTGAGAAGAGTGTCTGTCTGTTTGGAGGACTTGGGACATACCTGATAGTGTTACTAGCCATGTGATTTATGGTAGAGGCCTTGGGCCATATAGTATCAGCTTGATTCCTAGAGGAACTGAAAACTAAGGTCAGCCACAAAGATGGTCAACCATATGTATGCAACTGAGTCCCAATAAGAACACTGGACTCCAAGGCTCAGAGGAGCTTCTCTCAGGACAAACAACATTCTATAATATCATGACACATCACTGCTGCAAGGTGCTCACACTGTCCTCTGTTCCATTTGTAGAGGACAACTGGAAGCTTCCGATTTGGAACTCTATGGGCTCTGCCACATGTAGCACTTCCCTTGGCTGATTGTAATCTGTATCCTTTTTTTTTTGTAGCAAGCCATAATGGAGAGTATAACTACTTTCAGTGTGTTTTGTGAATCCTTCTAGTGAATTACTGAGCCTGAGGTGGTCTGGGAACCCTAAACTTATAGTTGGTGTCAGAAGTGATGGTAGTTTTGAGGACTCTAAAACTTTGCAATGGTACTCTTAGGTGCTTTTACTTACTATGGTGCACGTGTCATCTTATATAGCATTTGCCTGTTTATCGTCTGAGAATAGGGACTATGCCTCGTTCACTATTGCATCTCTAGAACCCAACCCCTGGCAAAATGTAGCCATTCAAACATTGGTGAAATTAATTCAATGGGCAATATCCTCATATTGATATAAAAACCACATATTTGTTCCCTAGGACTGTATTTATTATATCATGAATCAATTAAACTTAGGACAACAATGCCTGATAGACCTTCAAAACAATTAATTTCACAAGCAGCCAAGAAGTATGTCTTTGTGAATCACTTTGGTAATTTCATTTGATCTAATGATAATATTTAGACCATAAAGGAATAGATTATTCTTAGGTGAGCTTCCATCAATATTGTTTCCCCCTAACTGACCTTCCAATAAAAATTACACTAAAGAATATGAGGGCTTATTTTTTGGGATATATCTGGAGGGCAAATAAGAGGTTTGATCCAAAAGCTTCTTAAGCCAACTAAATCCAAGGTAGGATTAACACAGACCTGAGTAAAATACAGGCATCTGACCAGGACAGCTGGTTGAGCAAAAGACTACCACAGGCTGGATAGAGACAATCACATTTTTGTTTGTTCTATAATACATGAAAGTAAAAACAGCTGCAAACTTTACCTGAGTTTATCACATACAACATGACAGGTCAAGTTTCTCAACTCCTCTAAATCACAATTGACCTGCCTGCAGAATGGGGACAAGAACCACCACCTTGCTTCGCAAAGATATTGCAGAGAACAAAGGAGGTAACATGTGTAAGAACTTCAGAAATACCAGGCATGTGTATTTTTCTTCTACTATTAACATACTAGAGAGATGCCTCACTGGTACATTTACTTTATGCTATTTGAGATTGTAAATGAGTCAAAAAAAAAAATGCAATAAATCACCAAGGCCTACTACATAGCCAGTCAAAACTGTGGCATAATGACAACAGCTAATTTTTATTGTGTACTTAACATATGCAAGACAGTGGGATAATCCCTTTATATTATATCATTTTATCCTCACAATTCTGCAAGGTAGATATTATTATCTCCACTTTTAGAATTTAGGAAACTGAGGCTAGGGAGTATGAGGTAACTTGTCCAAGACCACATGGTTGGAAAGCAGAACTGAGACTCCAATCCAGATTTTTCTCTCTATAAAACCCAAGCTCTTACCACTATGCAGACCTGCCCTTCTGTGGAAGGACTTGGAGAGGGAATGTGTGGTATGTTTTTGGTTCTTGTGCAGCTATGATTAGGGCTTTGGTCATAGTTTTCTCCAATATTCACACGAGATCTAGGTGGGCTGAAGAGAGATGGGATACATATATTTTAATGTGAAAGGTATTGCCTGCCACTAACCATACTAAATATTGTGACCCCAATTTTAGACTGAATCCCAAAGCCCAGATAAGATTGTCCATGGTAAGCTGGAAATTTGTATCTATTTTTATAATCCATTTGAACAGGGTGCTGAGACAATATTAATTCATGACAACTTGTTCTCAAACTGTGAATTTTTGGGATCATTTCCAGTATTCATTAGCTCTCGGATCCACACTTCCACCTGTGTTTTGAAAAGCTGTTTTATCATTTCCCAGAGCAAAAGGCTAAAATATATAGAGAAACTGACTTTGCCTCATTTTCTCTTTAATTTGAAATTTCTAGTATCAGTAGACTAAGTTAAGAAGGGTGGTCAAGAGTCATTTAACTTCCAGATCCTTCCTCTGTTAAATCTTTAGTCTTTTGCATGTCTCTTCATTCTTTATGCTCCGGGCTTCTCTCAAATGGGAATCTTGATTTGACTGACGTATATAGGGATTTTTATAATCTATAATAGCTTTCTTTGCCAAAAGATACTGAAACTGACCTTATTTTAAGGCTACTATAACCTATAGGCCTCTGAGCTTAATGCTACAGAAAGACTCATTGAATTTTTGATTTTCAGCACAAAAATTTAGCTAGAGAGAAAATGGCTATTATCTAGACAGTGAAGTCACAGATCTTTTCTCAGGTAGCAGAGTTTAGCATTTTCCAATACAATTGGGTGGTTATGCTCAAGTTAAAAGTAATCTAATCCTTCCCTTTACAATGCTTACCTCATCATATATTAGGCCTATTTCATATTATGACCTATGATAGATAACCTAGCCCAGCTGGATTAGCATCTCAATAAGGATAGGAATAAAATTTATAGACTTTTTCTTACAAAACAGCTGTAACGTTCACTCCCATCCAACTCCCCAAATATAGACCTCACTAATGTGTTTAAAATTTTACAACATTGGTAATTTAAAATATCCTATCATTCTCCCATCTGCTAATTCACACTCAAGGAGAAACAAATCAAAGCAGATGTTCTCTATTTTGCTTTCCTGCCTATCTGACAGAAAAGAGATTTTGGCAACAGTGACATCAGCAAGGAACACTGGAAAAAAATCGTGAAAAGAGAAGGACCTGAAGAGATACTGTGATTGAAGGGGAGGATCGCCGCACAGACCCTCAGTGACTCCGTGTCCCACCTTTTTGTCTTTGCCTCTGCTTCCTAGCTTCAGTCTTTCCCTTTCAACTATCCCATGCTAGCATTTGAGGATCTGCACATTTCTTAAAAAAATTTCTAACACCCTTTGCTAAATATTTTTGACAAAAGAAAGAGTCAAGGATGTGAATCATCCAGATGATTTTTCTTGATTATCGGTTTTGCATGCTCAGTAGTTAGCAATTAATGTATAGTTGTGTCAGGAAAAACAGACACTTGTGAACTACTAAAGCTATTTCTAAGGCAAGAGTTAGCTGGCTAAAGTGACAAGCAGTTGTATTCTTTAAATTTAAAAAGATTTGTCAACTAGGGTTTTGTTTAAAAAAAAAAAAACAACTCTCATTTGATGAGCAAAGGAATACCTTCAGAGACACATACGAGGAAGTCATTTTTATATGACTGTAAATTTTCTAAGCAGCAAGGATCTGAAACATGCTTTTTAAAATAGCCAGACAGAGAAATCTTGGTGTGAGCAATTTACACTTGAAGTGACTGTTCTGTCTTTAGAACACTGCGGAAAGTGAGGTGTTTAATGTATCTTCCAGACAATTACAAAGCAGTCCTTGATCAAAACCCTGTGCTAGGGATATTGACAAACCTGCCCAACTGTAAGAATCTCCTATTGAGAAAATGATCTATGAGATTACCTGCTGGCGGGTTCATGGGTCAGATTGTCAATATCTAGAGAAGGATCGCAGAAATAAACATTCAGTGTTTGCTGTCCTGACATCTGTATTTATGGTCCTGTTAAAGCAGTTGGTCAATCAAAACCAGTTAAAGCAATTACAATTTTCCCCAGTTACGCGTAAGAGAAAGAAACTGAACTCTTTGTGATGAGAAGTCAATACAGCAAGATAATCCAAAATTGCTTTTTATTCATGTGGAGGGAATTTGCTAGCATTATATCTTGTCACTTGTAATTGTCTGATTAGATGAATACAATGAAGCTGTATTCATGTAATGAAGTCGAATAGTCAATTAAGAGTTTTTTTTTGTCTTCCCTTCCTATATTGTTTGAGGTCCCCAACAGAATTTAGAGCAGAATGTTCCTATCCCTTTTGAGATTGGCTCCTTGATATTTGGCATATATTTATTCTTTTATCTGTGTTTCAATTGGAGCTGCAATGAATGGGTCCATTTTTTCATGGCTTGACTCTTGCTGTCAAATAATAAGGGTGATGTTGTTAGGAGTAAAATTATTTTGGAGACAACATAAATCCCTAATACAATACATATTTTGTGCTGAATTCTAATAGCAAATTTCTTTGAAGGCATAAGAGAAAGTATAAATGGCAATGTTTGAAGGATGTCCTGATAACCAAAATGTTGACAGAGAGCTTGAATGCAATCTGGAAAAAGAAGCGTCAAATTGTAAATCTGAATGACTAAAAAGAAGGCAGAAATAATGAACCAGCATCTGTTCTGGTAAACTTGCTATTCAAATACTTGAATGGGAGTAATATAGTTTCTGATTAAGAGCTCAGGTTTAGAGTTAGGCAAAACTATCTTTATCCCCCTTACTGATTTCATTACCTTAAGCAAGTTACTTTATCTCTCTAAGTCTCAGTTATCTCATTTCTTAAATGAAAACAATTATTGAACCTGCCTGATAGAATTCTTATGAGTTTTAAATTATATAATACCCCGCAAAGCTTTTGGTACATAGTCTGCATCATAATGATCACTCAGTAAATGTTAGCTATTGTCAGCTAATGTATAGTCAACCATGGTTATTAATAAAATACTGACTGGTGTTCAATTCAATAAGCATTCATCTAGGGCCTCCTCTGTGCACAAGGAACCAGATAGATTCAAAGATAAATAACACATCATCCTTGTCCTCGGTTTAGGGAAGTTAACCCTGGTGCTCACCGTTATTTTAGAAGGTAGACTGAGGTAAGTGAGATACTGTAAGACTTCGTATATAGTATCTTCTTAAAGATACTATTATATACTATATACTATTCCATTCTGACTCTTACTCTAATCCATTGTCTAGCTAGGCGTAGAAAGCTGTAAAATGTTTCAATTGTCCACCTGTGGGTCTTAAAATGAAACCCGAACTACTTACAATGGATGACTAGGCCCTGCCTAGTCTGGTATCTAGAGAGCCCCTTCACCTTTACTCTGTCCCTTCCCTCCAGCTGAAGTTTCACCAATTTTTCTGCAGGTCTCAGCTGGGATGTTACTTTCTGATGGGCATTTCCTCAACTTCTTCACTGTTCCCTGCCACTCTAAACCAATTTCTCTTTGAACAACTCATAACTTTCCTTTATGAACCTGTGACTTTTAAAAAATCTCTCTCTCCCATTGGACATAATAAACTCCTTGAAGGCAGAGCCCATGACTACTAATGGTCACCATTATATGCTCACTTCCTCGCACAAAGCTTGGCATATAGAAGTTGTACAACAGACATTAAAGAAATATGTTAGTGGGTAATTTTTAAAAAGCTCAAATCATGATTCTCATACAGGTGTAAAATGAAAGCATGTATTATAATAAGTGTGCAGATTGAGACAAAACTAGCTTCTTCCATAGTGGGGAGGAAATTTAACTGAAACTTCACCTGACAGAATTTTTGGCATATCAGTGTTTAGGTACAAGAATTATTTTGCATTGCTATCAGTTATCTACAACTTAACTTAGAACAACTTAACTTAAAACAGCTCAAAGGCAGTGGAAAGCTAAAATCAGAAAAACGTGCTCTAAAGCATACATGAAATTTTCTACTGTAACACATTTTTCTCTACAACAAAGAGGAATTACAGACTCACAGAGGGCATGTTTCATTCTTGAGGTGGGTGAGAGATTTCGGAAGTCTGCATAGAAGAAGCAGAGTTCAGCTAAGTCTTAAAAATTTTGTAGAATTTCAGTAATGGTAAAGTCCTGGAGATTTTTGAGCAGAGCTTTAGAGACATTTGTTGGTGCTTACAGGGAAGAATATAGTCTCAGATAGGAGACAAGTAGCTATTACAACGGTCCAGGGGAGAAATTGCTCAAAAACAGGAAGGAGTTTCCAAAAGGAATTAGGTTCTCACACCAGCATTGTTTCTAGACTAGTTCACATATCTCTCTGGGTCTAATGTCCTAATGTCAGAACTATTTGTTTAGCACCTGGTGTAGTGATACAATGGTGCAGAAAAGACTAGCAAGGAACTTAGATTATGGAGCATTATCTGGATAATATGGAATTGTTCACATCCTAGGGAGCTTACAAAGTCTATGGCCCTGAAGGTGTAGGGACACTTCCCAGCATCATGTTGAAATAAGAACAATAACTAGCTTAAGGAAGAGGTTCCTTATCATGTGACTAATATTACTGATTGTCTGCTAGTATAGAGGTCAGCAAACTTTGTGTATAAAGGGCCAGATGGTAAATATTTTGGGTTTATGTGCTACACTGTCTCCATTGCAACTACCACAGACCATATATAAAGAAATGGACATGCTTGTGTTTTAATAACTTTATTTTCAAAACAATCAATGAGCCATAAATGCCCTTCAGGCCTTGTTTTATGAACCCCTTTATTTTATTTTATTTTTTAAAGATCGTATTTATTTATTTTTAAAGACAAGGGAAGGGAGGAAGAAAGGGACCCAGCCTGAAACCCAGGCATGTGTTTTGAATGGGAATTGAACTGGCACCCAACGTACTGAGCCACATCAGTCAGGGCTGTGAATCCCTTTTTAAAAATGAGTGGCTAAATCCCAATGGGATCTGTGAGCCAGTGGAGGGCTTATTTTATTTACCTCTGTCCCAAACAGTGCTTTGCACATACATGTTAGAAAATACATTGTAAAAGAAACAGTTTTTAAAAGGAATCGCCACTGAACTTTCAGAGCAATTTGTAACTGTCTTACAGTATTCATCACATCCTACTTGGTATTAGAGTTATCTGTGAACGTGTCTTTATTCCATCCTAGAATGTAAACTCCTAGAGAGTAGAGAACAGGTCATTTTCAATCTTTCTGTTTGTTCCTTGATCTATAAGTGAAAAAAAAAATTTCCCTGGTGAGTGAATTTTATGTTTATTTTGAATCTCTCTCTCTCTCTCTCTCTCTCTCTCTCTCTCTCTCTCTCTCTCTCTCATTTATTTTATTGTTTAAGCTGTTACAGTTGTTCCCACTTTTCTCCCCTTCCTCTCCCTCACCCAGCCAGCCCTCCCCCCACCCCAAAGCAATCCGCCCATTGTTGTCCGTGTCCTTGGGTTGTGCACAAATGTACTTTGATTACTGCCTTCACCATCTTTCATCCCATCTGCCTCCTCCTTTCCAGCAACCGTCAGTCTGTTCTATGTACCTAAGCTTCTGTTACTATGGTGTTCATAGGTTTATTGTGTTCATCAGATTCCACATATAAGGGAGATCCGCATGGTATTTTTCTTTCACTGACTGGCTTAATTCACATAGCATCGTTTTCTCCAGGTCCATCCATGCTGTTGCAAAACGTGAGTTTCTTCTCTTTCACATCCTTGGTAAAAGGCAAGGCCTTCCCTTGAGTGCCCACCAGTATCACAGCAGCTCTGTCCAGGAGCAAAGTCTCTCTCAGAGCAGGACACGTGCCTGTGATCACTGCTGCCTGTCTATTTCTCACCTTTCTCCCTACTTTGTGGGACTACTTTTGAATGAGTGATTATTTACCTTCTTAGGAAATGTCCTCTTAGCAGCTGGCCATGACCCATTAAACAGAATTAAATGCAGCAGTTAGATGCTCTCCCCAGGTCTGCCCTTTTTGCTTGCGTGTCTGAGAGCTTTTGAGGAAGGCACAGTATTTTGTTGTGGGTCATTTTATATGTACCGCAGATAATAAGTTGTTAATGGAAAGAAATAACAGCTGCATTCAAATTTCCAGTTTGTTTGTTTCTTTTTAATTTTTCTTAAGTGTTCCTTCCTTTGTGAGAACACCAAGCCTTCATTTCCCTCCCTACTAATAGCTTTTTCATAAAGTGCCCCCCTTTTTTTTCTTAGCTTTTAAGCAGTACCAGATGTTGAAAGAAACTTTCTGTGATTGGTGTCCAGAGAAAACAAAAAGCATGCGTCACTTCAAGCCTGACCTGCACAAGGGGAAAATGGACCAAATAAAGGCTGCCAGGATTAAACACACTGCAGATGGTACAAAAGGAAAATCCTAAAATAGTATCTTTTTACCCTTCATGCTTCCATTATTCCTCTTCATGCTTCTATTATTCCCCTTCATACTTGATTAAAGAGTTAATTTTTGTTAAGAAGAAAAGAGAGTAGGAATAAGAAAAGCCACAAGAAAAGGATTTCATTTGAGATGCATCTCCTGGCTTATTAAGCTGTCCTAGACCAGAGTTTACCAAAGAAGGTCCACATTCATGCTGTGGGACGTGGAAGAATGTTTTGAGAGAAGAAAGTAGGGGGAAGGTTGCAGCCAAGTAAGTTTGCAATATGTTGGGTTCAACAAGTTAAACTATAAGCTAACATGTATCATGAATTTCCAAATGGGCATATATAATTTGAGCCTTTCCCAACTATCTGCACAGAATACTTTTACTGTAGAATATTTAATAGAACTTTTGCCCCTATTTGGCATATACTTCAGGAAATATCCTGTTAGGAACAATAAGTTTGCTGGAAAAATTAGGCACCCTGATTATTGATACCTTTAACTCTATGATCCTTTAAAAATGCTATCTGATTGTCTAGCATCATGTAATGTGCTATGAAAGACTCTTGAATCTCTGTCTCCCATCTCCAAAGGGTATGCAATCTGGTTGGAAAAATACAGCACATAGACCTGAAAAATTACTCAGTGGGACCGTATCAAATCAGTGGTCAGAAAAATAATCACCACACAATGTTTTTTGAACTATGTGTGGTAAACCATAGAAATTCCCCAAGGCAGAATAAGGCCATCGCTAAGGAAGAAATGGTTGAGGAGAAAGTCAACCCAGGAAGGGCTAAGTTCCCCAGCCCTGAGTTAGCAATAAGATTCCACCTGAAGATAAGATCCTGCTGTGTGCAGTGCCCAAACTATTAACCTATACATTTCTATTTAATAAATGAAAGGCTGTTGCAGCCATCCCTGTTTGCACTCAGTGAGGCTAAGTGGTCCTTCCTACAATCCCATGAGGCAGAAATGGAAACATGAACAACCTGATAGGACAAAAAGAAAAAGTAGGAAAAAGAGATATGAGAGAAGTTAGAGAGAGGTCCATAATAAACAGATAAGACATCGGGGGGTGGCGGGGGCAGGGAGGGGAGGGTCAAGAGAGAGAAGACAGTGAAAGAGAAAACTTCCTGGGGGCAGCCGGTGGAGGGAAAATGTGAGGGGGTTTTCATGAGGGAAAGGCTCTGGGACAGTGAAGGGAAAAAAATCTGGAGAGGAGAGAAAAAGTGACGCAAGAGGTGCTAATGAGCTTATGTCACTGCAAGTGTCTTGGAAAAAAACTAAACTCTTTTAAATTACTTTTTAGTACTATGCTTTTTTTAAAAAAATGTGTTTCCATGCAGATACTGGATCACATGGGTTCAGAATTCACAGAGAAATGTACTATTTGCATTAGGTTTTTTGACATAGCTTCAGGGTCCCATCATTCCCTCTGAGCATTCTGAGATATTTAAGGGTGCCTGGTTGGGGAACTCATTGTTTAGGTAATGTTGATAAAAACTGTGAAATGCTTTTAAAAATCTCATTTAGGGAGCCCAATAAGAGTAACAGCTTTTATTATTTTCCTGAATTTGATAAACAACCTGAAGTGGTTTGCTTTTTCTTACTCAGAATCTTTTGTCACTAAACCTTATAACTCTTTTGCTTCTAGTTGCTATAGAAATGGTTCGAGAAATCTTAACTGATTTATGCCAAATTCATTTCTTTCTGACACTGATGCCTTTAAAAGCAACATTCAGATTGTTTGTGAAAATTGGGTCACTGCACTGTACAGTAATTATAAAATGCTGCTATTTTAACTGAAGGCTATGAACAAGGTTTCTGATTTAATCTTAGGTTTGATGGGTCCTTTGAGATTATTTTTAATATGGTGTCTAATAAAATTCTCAAGTTTCTTTCTTTCTTCTTCTTCTTTTTTTTTTTTTTCCCGATGTTCCTATTGGTACTTCTTTCTAACAATTTCTTCCTTGGCTGTTTATAGATGACTTAAGCCAAAGAGAGAAGCCTTTATTTCCATCCACGCTACTTTCTGGAACTACTCATCTTGCTGCTAACAACCATTTCATTGTGGATTGTCTTAAGGGATGCGAATTAATAGAGAAAGAATTCATTGCCTTCCGGAATCATCTCCTATTCTGAATTTATGGCCCTTAGGTGGCTCAGGGCATGATTCTGAGGTAATTTTCCCTACATTCTGTGACAAGAATAAAATTATGAGAACCAAGAGTGTTCTTTTTTTGCCATAGTCAGGTGAGGAGGTCAGAATGCCTTCATCTCTCTTCTGACCGCAAACAGAATGTTGGCTATCCCCTGTAATTAGAAGCATTCAAGGGGAGTCTTGGGTAACTCGAGTGTCAATAGCCCAGGTCTCATTACTATAGATGAAATGATGATGTCTTTTTAAGAGACTACTACGATATCCTGCTTCCAATTTCCTTTTTGTTCCTTATAGACTTGATTGTGTCCCTCTGCTTACGCCACTTTATCATCTTAATAGTGACTATGAGGCCAAATCTGCTAGAAGTATTGTTTTCCACAGAAGAGCATATCTTAGTTTGGGCTGCACAATTTTTTACTGTGTTTTGCATATGGCAGTCTCTGTAGACACATACTTGACTGCTTAACATAGGGAGACCATTAATTTGAGGATAATTTGATTTGAACAAATCCTACATCCCTTTTTTGTGTCCCCACAGCTGATAAAGCTGAGGTCATAAGAATTATGAGGCTGGGGGTGGGAGAGACAAAAGAGAATTCAACAATCTCTTTTGGGGAAGATTTCAGATTGATCTGAGGAGTACTCAGGCATCTTTCCCAGGCTCCCCCTCTTGTTTCCCACAACTGGAAAGGTTAGAAATAACAATGAAGAATCTTACTGTTTTCTTAGTTCTGCTACTGTCAAACTTAGCACTACCCGTATTACTTGGCCTATACAAAAAACAGTACCCTCCTTTTTTTTCTTCAGTTCTCATTATTTGCTTATAAATGTCTCATTTAGCTGTTCTTCATTTCCAGAAAAGCTTTCTGGGGCCTCTTCAAAGCCCTCATCTCTCACTTTTAAGTCTCCCTGCAGGTTCCTTTCTTGATTGCTTTTAAAACCCTTTTCTTTCAGAGAGGCTCTGAACTTGCCACCTCTCTTTTCTAAAACAATCTCAAACCCATTTCCATATTCAAATTGTTATGATTTAAAGAAATTGTATTTAGAAGCCTGAATAAGATAAAGGAGCTTTAAAAAAATAACTCGTTGTTATATTTATGTATTTATTTATTGAAAGTGCAATTTCACAAAGTAAAAAGGAGAAGTCCAGGGAGCTTGCTGAGAATTTTCCAAACTCCTTATCCAAAGCACTGGACTGGAAAACAAAGGGTGAAGTGTTCACACACACACACACACACACACACACGCATAAACATGCAAACACATGGCATGTACAGTTGATTCTTAAATAATGCAGTGGGTAGAGGCCCCAACCCCATGCAGTAGAAAATCTCTGTATAACTTTTGACTCCTTCAAAACTTAACTACTAATAGCTCATTGTTCACTGGAAGCCTTACCAATAACGCAATGTCAATTAACACATATTTTGTATGTTTTAGTATTACATACTGTAGCATTACAATAAAGTAAGCAAGAGAAAAGAAAATGTTATTAAGAAAATCATAAGAAAAATACATTTACAATAGTTATTGAAAAAAATCTGAGTTATAAATGGACTTGCACAGTTCAAACCCATGTTGTTCAAGGGTCAACGGTACACAAATACACTCAAATGCACACAAATATACACATACACAATTAACACACAGGTCTGAATATCTAATCATAATCGTTGGAAAAAGCCCATCAGCAAGCCAATTCTTATTTTTCTTTTTTATTGTATTTTTTCCATTACCGTTTATCCCTCTTCCACCTCCACCACCATACTGTTGAATCACCATACTGTAATCAGCATACTGTTGAATGTATCAATGAATTCTTTCTCTTTTTTAATTTTTTCTTTTTTGCTCAATCTCTCCACCCCACTGAATCATCCCCTCCACTCTGGCCAGAGAGCTGTCGGCCTCTTTACTATCTATGAGTCTGTCTCTACTTTGTTTATTAGTTCAGTTTGTT
The DNA here is from genome assembly GCF_987537825.1 of Furipterus horrens. NCBI lineage: Eukaryota > Metazoa > Chordata > Mammalia > Chiroptera > Furipteridae > Furipterus > Furipterus horrens. Next base: position 152,481,613 of record NW_028327175.1, on the reverse strand, counting down.
CATGGGATTCCACAGATGAGTGAAATCATATCAATTCTTATGTTCAAATAAACTTTTCAATTAATTTACTAAAGAAAAATATACACAAATATTAAAATTGGCCAACCAATGTGTATTTTCTTTTTCTCATTTTTTAGAAATTTAAATAAGCTTTTAAAAACTGGTCTTCCTTCCTTATTCATATCCCCTTATTTATAAAACCCAGACAAAGTAAATCAGTAAAATATGGCTTCTAAAATAACCTTTACCAAAACAATCAGGCCAGTCAAAATAATTTATAAACATGTTAATAAAAACGGTCAAACAGGTTTTGCAAAGGAAATCAGCATTGTCCATGAGGTAGATTACTGTGATATTTGCCCCATATAAATCACACTGATATGAGAAGAAAGGAGGGAGGACAGAATCAAGAATCAGTTATTTCTGATCTTACTCTTCCTTCTCCAAGATCTCTTCTCACAAAAATATTTTCCTTCACTTATATTTTATTCACTAAATTTTTAGAGCTGACAGATATCATATGTTCACAAATTTCACAACATTTTTGGCTAAATAGTCCATCGTATTAGCAAATCTGTAATTGGTTGAGGGCGAGAAAAGTGTCATTTCAGGTAGTGGACAAATAAAGGGCTTCCTTTCTTTTACTAATTTGAATCACAGTCCTCAAATTAGGATGTTTAAGAAAAGTTGCTTTTTAAACTGTCTTTAAATTGAATAAATATTGACTTCAAAATGCTATCCCCTGAGCTGGCAAGATATTCAAGCTCAAAAATTAGAACCCTCTCCTCTTCCTCTTTTTCTTCTGGTTCTCTTTCCAAATGCTGCTTCAGAATTGTGTAGGGTTGGAAAAATGGGACCACTAGTCTCCCATCCCTGCCTCCACTGGGCACCATCTGTGTCCTTGAGCCAAACCAACAGTTGTCTTTTGAAGACCAGCTGCTTTCTGTTCACAGGATTTTCTACCAAAGCAAGGAAGCCACCCTGAACAATGTAGCCATTCTTTTGGGCTTTTGCCAGCATTTCCACTGTTTTTGGTTGCCTGTTATTGCATCACTAACAATCGTTTATCTTGCTCTGGGGGATGACTGGGCTCACCTAGGTGGCTCCTGCTTAAGAGTCTTTCATGAAGTTACATTCAGATGGTGACTGGGTCCAGCATCATCTTGAAGGCTTCATGCTTACATAGTTAACATCTGGACTGGGGAGGTTCAAAAAGCTGGGAGCCAGAACAGCTGGAGCTCTTCGGGCACCTCTCCTTCTCACAGTGGTCTCTCCACATGATCTTCCTACAGTCACCTCACACTACTCAGGCTTCTTACACAGCTGTAGCAGCTCCCAAAGAGGGTATCACAAGAGAAACTAGCAGACATGCAATGGTTTCTTGCTTCAGAAGTGAAGAGTGTCAAAGGATTTGCAACATGTTTAAAACCCCCTGACCCCCAGACCCACAGAACACAAAGCTGGCCTGTTTCCCTGAGGTCCCACTGTTGTCTTAACACTTGCCAGTTTAGAGAAATGGCACCTTTCTCCTTTCCTTCTGAAGAGTTATTCTTCTATTTTCATTTGGAATACCTAGCATTATTTCTACAATGTCCTCAGGCCAAGGATGGCAGATAAGGAAAAGGAGCCCAAAGTGTTAAATATGAACAATGGTATAGACACTGGAATAAAGAAATAATCCTTCACTATAAAAAGTCTGAGAAAAAATAATAAATAGCAACTAACCCTGGAATTCATTTCCCAAGACAACAGGGTGTTGTGGGGACTGAGGAAACCGGTCCAAAGGGCAGCTACTATTTTGCTTTGGACAGTTGTTGTCATGAGGGACATGGGCACTGCTTTGCCTGCCATGACAATTTTTCTAGAAAACTCAGAGATTTCAATTTTCATGGAAACACCCTGATTGTTAAATGCTAGTTACTAATTCAAATGCCTTGAAAATATCACTTGAACCAAACAAAATATGTCATTGGCCATAGTCAGTTTTCCAGATACTAGTTTATAACCTCTGTCATGGATTTATCAGAATAAATAGAAAAGTTGATTTCAGACCACTTTGATTTCTGTTCTTTCAAAATCCCCCAAGTCAAGGAAGCATGAAAGAACTTGTCTACACATGAGGAATGAAGAAATGAGAATCTACAAGGGGGAAAAATAAATTGATACTCCAATAAAGTATCCTGCCACATGGGTGTATACAAGGAGTCAGCAAACCATAACCTGCTGGCCAAATCTGGCCTGCAGTCTGATTTTGTAAATAAAATCTTATTGGAACATAGTCACACTCATTTTCTTATGTATTTCCTATGACTTCTCTCATGCTACAAAAGAGGTGCTGAGTATTTGCAACAGACCAGACTATATGGCCCACACAAACTAAAATATTTATCATTTGGCCCTGTACAGAAAAACTTTGCTGACCCCTTCACAGCATCATTGAAGCTGGGAGTTATAGCAATGTAAAACTAAACGCTCTTAAATGTATTTGCTAACTTTCAGGCTACAGTGTGGATATACAGTGAAACCTTGGTTCTCAAACTTAATTTGTTCCAGATAACTTTTCAAGAAGTGATTTGTTCAAAAACCGAATCTCCTTTGTTTGTTGCCTGAGAGATGCATGACTGATCAGACATGTATCAGCATGAAAGTGTTGTTGGGTAGAGAACTGAGACCCTAAGTTTTACTAGATAACAAAGACATTTTTTTCTATGAACAACTTCATTGAGAATTGAATTGTTTAAGAGCCAAGACATTCAAGAACCAAGGCCTATGCTACCTATTTTAAGGAAAAGGCTGTGGTTTCTCTGGATTATTGGTATCATTTGAGTTTTCCTGTTGAGCTTGGTCTCTAATTAGCAGGTGTTGTCAAGCTTGACTGCTTTTCTTGTGACATGATAGTTAAAGCCTATAACTCAGCAGCTTTATTCTGGTCAAGAGTAAGAATAAAATACATATTGAGCTATACTTCCCATCCACTTCCATGGTGCTTTTATTTAAAATTCAATGGCTAGTCTCTTATCAAGAAAAGAATGCTTAGAATGAGGATATAATTTCATCTTCAGGTATATTTAAACAATATCTTTAAACATTTTCTAAGAAAAAAAAATTGTTGATATTTTAAGTGAAAAAATATTAACTTCCTTCCTTAGAAAAACAAAAAGCTTTCCATTACTTTGTATAGTAGAAACAGTCACTGACAAATGACTGCTGGTTTTCGCCCAAAGTGTGCGACTCAGAAGTTAATAAACTGGTTAGATCTGCAAACACTCTAAATCTTGAGCCTAAAGCATCATCATTGCTGGAGTTTTACTTGGATCATATGTTTCACCAACTACACAACAAAATGAAACAAAACAACTTCAGGACTTTCAATTCAGGACCAAGAGAGTGTCATGCAGTTCTCATATTCCTCCCACTATTCAGTTAAAAATCCTGAACGTCAAGTAGAAAGCAAACATAACTCGATATTGAAAGGTAGCAAGAAAAAGTGGGACAAGCTAGGAGCTTTGAGACTTAAGGGATGACACTGTAGTATCAATAGAGGCCAAGTGGTATACTTACATTCCCATCTCCACCAGGTGGTAACAGGAAAGACTCCCCTTCACCTGCCAGTTTGGTGTCAAGGGCGATCAGCTAAAACAGAAGATTTAAATAACATCCAGATTTCTTATCATAATACACAAGATGTCCAGGATAAAACTGAATATCAGTCATCACACCAAGAACCAAGAAAATCTAAAGTTGAACAAGAAAAGACAACAGATGCTAATACCAACAGGATACGTAGGTAAAAATGACCCCCAAAATTTTAAAGTAATCATCATAGAATTATTTCTATAAGCAATTACCATCACACTTGAAACAAATAAAGAAAATAATAAGAAGTCTCACAAAGGAATAGAATATATTAAAAAGAACCAAATAAACAGTTTAGAACTATACAATAGCAAATATAGAAAATTCAATGGATGGGCTCAATAACAAAATGGAAATGACAGAAGGAAAATATCAGTGACCTTGAAGATAAAAAAATAGAAATGACCCAAACTGAACAATAGAGAGATTACAGACTGAAGAAAAAGGAACCAATCCTGAAGGCCCTTTGGAACTATAATGAAAGATCTAATATTCATGCCATTGGAATCCCAGGATAGGAGAAAGAGGATGGAGCTAATATAAAGTATTCCTAAATTTGGAAAAATGCATAAACCTGCAAATTCAAGAAGCTGAGTGACCCTGAAAAGGGATAAACTCAAAGAAATCAATGCCAAGTTCAGAAAAAAAAAAAAAAGAAAAGGAAAAAGAAAAAATATTGAAATCAGAAGAAGGGAAAAGACAACTTACCTATATGGTTAAATCAATGTAACTACCTTGGATTTCTCATCAGAAACTGTGGAGGCCAGAAGGAAACAATACATTTTTCATGTGCTAAAAGACTGTGAACCCTAAATTCTATATTTAGCAAAATTATCTTTCATGAATAAAGGGGAGATAATGACATTTTTAGATGAAGGAAAACTAAGAAAATTTGTCACCAGGAGGTCTCCCATATAAAGAGTCCCTGAAACAGAAAGAAAATAATAAGGAAAAGTCTTGGAACATCAAAAGGAAGAAATAATAACACGAAGAACAAAAGACAGGTAGACACAACACATCCTTCTCTTGGGTTTTCCAAATTATGTTTGATGATTGAAGCCAAAAGTTTAATGTGTGATGTGATTCTCCACATAGGTAGAATAAATATCTAAGGCAATTATGTTATAAATAGAGGAGAGTAAAGGACTGTAAGGGTGATGAAGTTTGTACACTTATTCAAAATGATCTGTATCTTGATAGTGGTGGTGGTTACAACAATTTACACATATGATAAAATGGCACTGAACTATCTACACATATCCAAAAAAGTAGCAAGTGCTGACAAGGATGTGGAGAAAGGGGAACACTTGTACACTGCTAGTGGGAATATAAACTGGTACAACCACCATGGAAAACAGTTACAGAAGTTCCTCAAAAAATTAAAAATAAAACTACCATAAGGTCCTGCAATCTCACTTCTGGATATATATCTGAAGGAAATGAAATCACTATCATCACTTTCTGCACCCTCATGTTCATTGCAGCATCATTCATAATAGCCATGATATATAAACAACCTAAGTTTCTGTCAATAGATAAATGAATAAATAAAATGTCATTTATAAATACAATGGGATATTATTCAGCCATAATAAAAAAGGAAATCCTGGTCTGACTTGTGTGGCTCAGTGGGTTGGACATAGTCCTACAAACTGAAAGGTTTCCAGTTAGATTCCCAATCAGGACACATGCCTGGGTTGCAGGCCAGGTCCCTGGATGTGGGTATGTGAGAGGCAATCGATTAGTGTTTCTCTCACACATTGATGTCTCCCTCCCTCCCAATCTCCCTCCTTTCCTCTCTCTCTAAAAATCAATCAATAAATAAAATCATAAAATAAATAAAAGAGGAAATCCTACCATTTGCAACAACGTGGATGAATCTGGAGGGCGTTATGTTAAGTGAAATAAGACAGAAAGACAATTACCAAATTCTATCACTTGTATGTGGAATCTAGAAGAGCTGACCTCAGGGAAACAGAGTAGATTTGTGGTTGCCAGGGGCTGAAGGGTGGGGAAAGTGGAAAGATGTTGATCAAAGAGTACAAACTTCTAGCTATAAGACAAATAAGTAATGGAGATCTAATGGTGGCTGTAGTCAATAATACTGTATTGTATACTTAAAAGTTGCTAAGAGATCTTAAATGTTCTCAACACACACACACGGTAACTATGTGAGATGAAGGATGTGTTAATTAACCTTATTGTAGTAATCATTTCATGTATACATACATCAAGTCATCACCTGATACACTTTAAATTTACACAATGTTATATGCCAATTATAGCTCAATTAAGCTGGGGGAAGAGCTATATACACATATTGTACCAAACTCAACTTCAATTTCCTGATCTTGATGTTGTACTGTAGTTACATAAAATCCATTGGAGGAAACTGGGTGAGTTGTACATGAGACCTCTCTGTATTATCTTTGTAAGTTTCTGTAAATCTGTAATTATTTTAAAATACAAGTTTCTTAAAGAATCTAAATTGGCACAAACTTTCTGTTGGGGATGATGAAAGTATCCTGGAAATAGATAATGATAATAGTCGTACATTGTAGATGTACACACTACAGTGAATTGTATATATCACTGAATTGTATACTTAGAATGGTTAAAATGATAAATTTTATGATATGTATATTTTACTACAATAAAAAATTGACTCAAGATTCTCTTTTCCTAGGATTATGAGACTCAATATTTTAGAAAATATGAAATTGATCCAGAGCAGGGACAAAGGAATGCTGTGGGACTGCTGAACATGGAAATTGGCTCAGTTTCCCTGTATACTTCATTCCCTCGGCATTTAGCATTTTATATGGATTTATTATTTAGGTGAAACACCAGAAAGTAAACCTTCCCACTCACCTCTCTTCTCCCCCCAAAGATGTTTGGTGCCATCTGGTGATGAGGTAGAAGACTGGATTTCCAGAGGGATTAGTCTAGGCTGTTTAAAGTAGGAAGTTAGCACAGAGGTTTTTAACCTTCAGTGACAAATGCTCTGGGCTATTATCAAGTTCCACAAATAGATTAAGCCCCTTTTCTTCCTAGGAATAAAACTGACCTGTCAAGTCCTAAAAATAGATTATTAATCATATGGCCTATTTTCCTACCATTATTTGAAAAGGAAAAAAAAAAAAAAAAAAAGCCTCTTAGACCCAGACCTCAGTCATTGTTACTTATCTAATTAAGAAATTAAGCATACAGTGGGTGGGGCCAGGGAGAGCAACAAGCAATGGGGGGCTGGGGCTGGATTGGGACAACTGTAATGAAAAATTAAAAATAATCCTGAAAAAAAAGAAATTAAGTATAGAGTTAATAGGAGCTTTTTCTGATCGTCTCCTTTAAACATGTTTATGACTTCCTATACCAAAAAGTACAATTGCAGAAGGAACTAAAATATCTAAGCAATTCGCATCGTCCCCAAAATTGGACTGCAGTAGGCAAATGAAAGTTCTTTCTTAAAATCTATACACCTTAATTTTTCCAATAAATAAAAGGTTTTGATCTGGGATTAAGTTTGATATTACTTGAACTTTCATAATGAATATTATTGATTTAGGTGAAGAAATTCCTTGGAAAATCTAATCAACTCCCTCATTTTTCCAATAAAGCCTAAACTTACAGATGTTCTAACATGATAGCAGAAACATAAGCCTCCAAAGGGAACCTCATGTTTCAGTGGTAGCCAAAGCAACAGATTTATCTAAGTCTTTTTAGATAAGAGAATTTTTTCTACCATTTGATTTTGTTCACTTGATTCATTTCCCTGTAAACTAAAAGTCTTCACAAATCTCTAACTAAAATGTCTATGAGAACCGGCAGGGCAATTTATACTCCCTATGATTAAAAAGATGCCAACAACAATAGTTGTTCTTTTATTTTATTTACATCACTTCTTCCAAAATAGATTTAAGGTTGTTGTAATAATATCAGGAGCTGCCATTTATTAAGTGCTCACTATGTGTCAGAGATCAAGCTGGGCATTTTTATGTGGATGTTAAGAGCTCAGATTCTGAAGCCACATAGATCTAGTTCAAATCCATATTGCACCACTGTGTGGCCTCACACAAGTTATGTCTCCTCATAGCGTCTCCCTCTGTAAAATGTGGAAAATGAATTATGGGTCCCATCTCCTAGGGTTGTGGTAAGGCTTAGCCGAGGTATGGTAGATATTTTAACATAAGCTCTAAAGGTGAGTCTCATTAATTTAGTCCTTGTAACTTTTCAAAATACATAGTGTTCTTCAACAGGACACAGGCCTATGAAAATTAAGCAATTTTCCCTAAGAGGCACGGTTGGAATCCACGGTCGTTTGCCTTCATAGCCCATGACTCTTACCTCACTCTCACAATTCTATACATTCTATTCATTTTATTATAATAGCAATGCTCACAAAAGTTATATTACTGGAGGAAAAAAAGAAAAAAAAAACATAACATAGACTCATTATTTCTCACTCCAATAATTCTCTTCTTCTTTCTCTGTCTTTGGCAAAGTGAAGATTCTGATAGCTGAGTCACAAAATTGCCTAAACTGGCACTGGTCTTGCTGAGAAATGGAAAAGCTGCATCAGGAGGGGGACCCAGGGCCTTAAATGCCTGGGCCAATGGGCATGCTCAATGAATTCTTAGACCTTGTCAGCCCAAAGACAAAACTGGGCCTTCCACATGGCCATTGCCTTGAATGATGCTCCATGAAATTGGAGCTCTTTAGGTACACCCAGTGACAGCTGCAAACTGCTGCTACCTACCACTAGGCATGTTGTGTTACGTGGCATCATGCAACAATAATGACACATGAGACAGATGACTGCTGCCACTGAAAGAACATTACCAAGCCTGGAATAATTACTCATGTTCATCTTCCCCATCCTTACCACCTTTTCTATTTGAGCTTACTTGTTTGTGTACACTTTGTTTTTTTATTTAGCTGGACTGAACTAGATTTCTCTTCCTCCTCTTCCTTCTCCTCTTGTTTCTTCCCTTCCTCTTCCTTCTTCTCTTCTTCTTTCTCTACCTCCTCCTTCTTTTCTTTATTCTTCCCATTTTTCTTTATCATCACCATCATCATCATCATCATCATCATCATCATCCTTCTCGTCATTTGGTTTTCTCATGCCTCTCTAAGCTCTCATCATTTCTACTTGGAAGCTACTCTAAATATTCCCTAACTTCCTTAAAAATAACTTTGCATTCAACAGTCTATGCCTGAAACTCTTCCTGTTTGGAGCAGGGTGTCCAAACTTCTTTTAAAATGATACCTGTTTCCTGACAAAAATGTTTTTCCAGCTAGTCTATGATTCCCCCCAACTTGTCTCATGCGACCTGATTGAAAACCCCCACTTTAGTTTTAAGGCTTTGTCTTTCACCTTTGTAAATCACAGAGCCAGCTTCACGAGACACTACTGCAGCTGGGAATTCATTTCAAACTGATACTTTTGGTGTGACCACATGTGGCCCTTTTTGTTCATGAAAACCTGCGGGAATGGGAATATGGGCATTTTAAATCTCACCAGGCTTTCATCCCTCGTGCTGGGCTGTCCCTTTACTGACATGGACCATTATTTTCCCCTCACTCTCAGCCTCTCTGATTTGCTTTCTACAACCCTCCACATTTCTCATCAGCTTGTTGTGAGCTCTGACACATCCCAAGTAAGTTATTTATTTTGACAGTTGTGTGTGTAATACATCTAATGTGGGATGAACCTAAGAGTCAGATAACCAGTTATTTTAGTCCTGGGAAACAACTTCATTATCTTGTGAAATGTACTTTCAACACTCAATCTTAGCAAGTAATGAATGATATTGTGTAACACGTTTGTGGCAATTACCTTTGGAAATGAAGACTCCCTCTGGTGCTGTTGATAGAATGTGAGGTGAGACCCTTTTTCGTGTAGAAGGCCAGGGTTTCTGTGCAAGCCCAGCAATCATGAAATGCAGCATGGAACATCTGTGTGGCTGGATTAGGGGTAAAGACATGTGCACCCCTCTGCCTGGCAGCCCTCTAGTTCCCACCCAGGCTCAGCCTTGCCCTAGGCTTGGATACCAGTCCTGATCCTATTTAAAGGGACTTGATAGATCCTTAGAACAGGAGTTCCTCCACTTTCATTCGGTCAGACTTTATTTGATTCTGTTGTGGCCATAAACTAATTCACATAACCAGACCATCGATGTGAGCATGAAAATGAGTTCTCTGTCTCCTTTCTTGTTCTTGTTAATGTTCTATTGAGAAGCATTTAGGCATTTTGGTGTGCCCAGTTTCCAAACTCTGCCTCCTTCTTGTGAACATCTGTTATTCCTTCAGAGTCCCTCCCTGTCAGAGATGGTGGCACAACTTGGCTGCCTCCTCTATTGCATGGCCCCTAAATATGGTTTAGCACTCAGCCCCTGTGCCCATCTGGGCTTCCCCCATGAGCTGATTTAAACCCTAGCTATTCTAACAGCATCCAGGTCATCTAACCATACCCAGCATTGCAGACACCCTCCTCTCCTGGGCTCTCCATCCCTCAGGTCCACTCTGACTTCTGCACCTTTCTCCATATGCCTGCAGCACCGCACATACAACCTTCAAATGGGGTAGCATTATCTATTCCCTGCTTAATCAGATTACTTTCTTAGACAATTTTAGACTACAGGGGGTTAGCACCTGGTACATTACACCCCAGGGAAGAAAGAATTTAACATTCTCCAAAGCACAAGCTCCTCTCATCTCCAGCTTTCTTTACATAATCAAGGCGCAAAACGCTTCTGAGGAGGTGTCTGTACGAGCTGCGGTGAGGTGGCAACAGGCTTCCCTACAGTTAGAATGTATGGCGCTTACAGGTGAGCATGGCCAAGTGGATAGAGCACATGCCTAGAGTATAGAATGTATGGCGCTTAATACCTTACTGTTCAGCTGCAGGTTCTTGTCAGCAATTCTAGGGAGAAAAGTAAAGATCCCCATTGACACTTCACACTTCCATTTTATAATAATTCTTTACTGATTGCCTATCATATTCTAAGCATGTGTTATTTTATTTAAACCTCATCCCAGTCCTGTGAGTAACTATTATTATACCTATTTTATAAATGAGGACACTAAGATTATTTGAGGTTATTGAATTTGTCTGAGGTCAAACAGTTAATACAGGCTATATTTGCATTAATTCCATCAATATATATCTGAGCAGAACATATATTTTAGGGACTGTCCTGGATGTGATAATACAACAGAGACACAAACAGTGCTGTTTGTGTCTGTTTTTCCCCATTATTGTATGAACTGCTTGAAGGGAGGGTTATCATCTTTGAATCCAAGTGGCTACAATAATGCATGCAGTGAGAACTCAGTAATTGCTTGTAAACTGAAGCAGTCCCTCATCAGTCATCATCTAGGTCAGTGACTCTCAACCAGGGACAATTTTGTTCTACAGGGTACACTTGGCAATGCTGGAGACATTTTTGTTTGCCATGACTGGCATTTATTGGGGAGACATCAGCAATGATCCAAAACATCCTACAATGAACAGGACACATATACACATACTCACACACACACAGCAAAGAACTGTCCAGACCCATGTGGTACAGAAGTTGATGAACTCTGCCTTAGGTCCTGGCCCTCTCATTTCTATGGTCCACCAGGCACCAGTTAGACCCTGCTTTAGACAGTTATATAGCTCTTATAATGGGTTCCTTACCAGTTTCATGATGATAAATACTATAAAATCACAGTTCCTTGATAATTACCTTCCCATTTGAGCAACAAGTAACCTAATTTATAAATATAATCCTCTAGTAGACTTCCTCTTCTGAAGCTGTGACTTTTCCATTTCCCCTGTACTTTTATTTCTTGAAACTTTTGGTGGATCTGCGGGCTCTGGCAGGACAATGCCTACAGGCTCTCCCAGCACCCCAGCCCACCTACCAGCCAGCAGAAAAAAACCACACTTCCCATGCTCAACCGGGGCTGCAGATGAAAGAAGGTGAAATGAACTAGAGGAGCTTTGGAAAACTTTGCATGCTGGTTCTGGAGAAAAAACTGGAGGAGCAGCAGATCAGATCCCAGGGAAGTCTCAAACTCAGTTCTATGGGAGAAATCTCATAAGCAGACTACTCTCCTCCAAGAGGTATCAGTCAGAGGCAGCTCAACAACTGTCAGAAATGGGCAGAGTGACTCTCACTGAGCTAATTTAAAGGAAGGACCCACAAAAGAGCAACACAGCAAACAAAACCAAAATAGTACTAGAATCCAAATAAAAGGCATAAAGGGCATCCTAAGAGCATCAAGTTAAGGAGATGAAGCAGTCTGCACCACTGAATAACACAGATTCCTACCATGGAAGGTCACACCACAAAGGCAGAAAATAAAAGGAGATCAATCTAAGAAGCAGAAACAAACAAGACCAGTACCCAAAATGGGGAGGTGCAATGACACCCCACCAAACAGGAAAATACCCCACCAAAAGGAAAGGAGAAATTCCCAGAAGCAGGGATAGATGAAATAGAGGCAAGCAAACTATCAGACATGGAATTTAAAATAATAGTAACGAGGAAGCTCAATGAACTCAATAAACTTAAAGAAAACTAAAACAAACTCCAGGGGAACTACAAAGAACTCCAGGGAAGCTACAAGGAACTTACTGAGAACTACACCAGCATAAAGAGGACAAAGAAACTACCAATAAAAACTGGGATGAAATGAAGAATACAATTTCTGAACTGAAGAACACAGTAGAATCAATCAAAAGCAGGCTAAATAAGGCAGAGGATTAGATCAATGAGTTAGAGGACAACGTAGAAAAAAATTCCCAGACAATGCAACAAAATGAAAAAAGACTGAAAAAGAATAAAGAGGGTTTAAGAAAGCTTCAGGACAACATGAAATGAAACAATATCCATATCATAGGGATACAAGAAGTAGAATAAGAGGAGCATGGGATAGAAAACCTGATTGAAAAAGTAATGACAGAAAATTTTCCTAACTTGATGAGAGAAAAAGTCATGCAAGTCCAGGAAGCACTGAGGATCCCAATGAAGATGAACCCAAAAAGGCCCACTCCAAGACACATCATAATTAAAATGGCAACATTCAAAGACAAAGAGAGAATCCTAAAGACAGCAAGAGAAAAACAGCAAATAATATACAAGGGAGCTCCAATAAGACTATCAACTGATTTCTCAGCAGAAACACTACAAGCCAGAAGGGAATGGCAAAAAAATATTTCAAGCAATGAAAACAAAGGCATACAACCAAGACTACTCTACCCAGCAAGGCTCTCTTTCAAAATGGAAGGTGAAATAGGAGTTTCCCACAAAAAGGAAGACTAAAAGAATACATCTACACCAAACAAACATTGCAAGAGATGCTAAAGGAAATGCTTTAAGAAAATTAAGAAAAAGAGAGAGGGAGAGGAACACAGGTACAAAAGAAAATGAATAAATACCCGTCAATAATAATCTTAAATGTAAATGGATTAAATGCTACAATCAAAAGACATAAGGTAGAGGAATGGATATGAAAACATGACCCAAGAGACATACCTCAAAACAAAAGATTTACTCAGACTGAAAGTGAAGGGATGGAAAAAAGTATTCCAAGCAAATGGACATGAAAAAAAAAAAAAAAAACAGACAAAACAGATTTCACAGGAAAGGCCATAAAAAGAGACAAAGAAGGACATTTCATAATACTTAAGGGAACAATCCATCAAACGGATATAACCCTGGTAAACATATATGCACCCAACATAGGAGCACCCAATATATAAGGAAAATATTGGAAGACTACAAGAGGGATATCAACAGCAACAAACTCATAGTAGGGGACTTTAACACTCAATTGTCAACAATGGGCAGATCTTCGAAGCAAAGAAACACCAAGGATATTGAGGCATTGAACAGCACTCTGGAACAAATAGACTTAGTTGATATATATAGAACTTTTCACCCCAAAGAAGCAAAATATACATTCTTTTCAAGTGCACATGGAACATTTTCAAAGATGTTTCTTGAAACTTGGTCTTGGACTAGACTAAAACAAAATTTATCTATGAATAGAGTAGATATCAATTGACATGACTACTAATCTTCTGAAACTCCTTCTTTTCTTGAAATAATCCCAAATACACATAGGTGGGCCCCCCCATAGCTGTACCTGCCTCTTCACCATAGCTGAAAGACACCTTACCTAAAGTGAGCCACTATGAATCTTCCCTGCCATTTTGAACCTTGGAAACACAGAGGCTGGAGGTCTTGGGAACTGAGCTGAGAGGTTCCAGGAAACTTCCCATGAACTGGTCTTCCCAGAAACTAAATCATTAGCTTTTTCCTTAGTTCTATGAGCATTCCTAATCATTCCAATCTCCCCACTTTGGGCTTAACTAGTCAAAAGCTATTTCTTTTGCTTTTCACCTAAAACACAGTAAATAATATAAAACACAACACTGTCATGCCTGCTTTTAGAAAAGATTTCAGGCAGCTTGTATGAAAGGCATTGGCACAATGAGATCAAAAGCTATTAATGGAAAGCAAAAAATAAAAGCCAATAAAATTGAGAGTAAGCAAATAATTTTTTAGTTTGTTTCCTCTTTATACATTTATAAAACTGCTCCCTTCTCTTCCCCCTCCTATTCAAACAACATGACAATTATATGTTCTAGGTCAGTGGTGTTCAACACTATTAGGGTACTATAATAAATTTTAGAATATTTTGTTAATCTTAACCCCCATCTCCCCTTTCCAGAGAATTCTGATTCAATAGTCTCAGTGAGGAGCCATCCAAAATTTCCAAAAACTGCACGAATGACTAACATGTAGCCAGTATGGAGAGTCACTTAGACTATTGTTTTGCAGAGACATGCATTCAAAAAACCATCAAAATCTATGGACCTCTCTTCATAAAAATGTACATATACCTTTTAATCTATTTTCAATATTAGCAGGTACACAAATGCCCTCAATCCCATCTATAAATGCTTGGTTTGAAAGCCAGTTTCTGCACTATCTTAGTCAATGGAGGTGAAGGGGTACCTTCACTTCATCATCTTTCAGCTTTTTCTAACTCTATTGACATTCAGCTTTCTTCTAACTATGCTACAATCTTCCATATCTTTCTCTCATGCAACATATAAATAACAATTTTTTATCTTGGAATTGACTATAAATTGGATCCAATTTTTCAGCTAAGGTACTGGACACAAATTATAGTTTGAGTCCTTTATATACTTAATAAGTTTTGTGTAATTATGCATATCTTTTCTCAACAATTATGAATTGCCTACTAGTTTCTAAGACATTCCTTTACAAGTGTGCTTATTAGGCATCACATTTGTGTGAACTTCTTGAAGGTAGAGATCGTAGAGGAAAGGCCTCATGCAATGTGTTTGATAAATTCTTGCAAATCTTGGATAAGTCTTCCGATTCGCAGTTCAAGTTGCACCTCCATGAAAAAAGACAGTGGTGGCAAGCTATGACACTCACTAGCCCTGAAACCTTTGGTGTCCTTGAGGTAATGGAAATAGCACAGGAAGAAGAGTCAAAACACCTGGATGCCAAGTCCAGCTGCATAAATCTGAATTAGCTTCATAACTATTTCACCTTCATTCTCTATCCATAAGGCAACGACAAAGATCACAACCCTAATAAGTAATCCTCAGCATTCTGAGACCAAAAATAAATGAAAAAGCCTATTATCAATTATAAATTACTATACAAATAACATTATTGGAGGCAGCCTGGCATAAAGGAATGAAAGTGGGCTTGAAGTTAGACAAACCTGGTTTCAAGCCCAATGTCAGTCATTTAATAGCAACATGACCCTGGGAAAATCACCTAACTTCCATGAGCCTTATTTTTTGTTCTATAAAAAGGATTGCTCATGTTATCTTATAATGTAGGGAGGATTATATGTGAAATGCTTAGTACAAAGTTTGCTCCACATAAGGCACTCAAAATATATTATTTATTAATAAATATTAATAACTAATATTCCTAATATTAGTTATTTAGTATTAAAGATGGATTTACACAAATATAGTTATATTTTTTTGTCCCACATCTCAGGGGACAGATGTTGCATGGCACACATTTGCAAAAAATAACATGATTGGAGTTAGGTAAGCCCTTGATCATCCTGAAATTGGCCACAGGAAATTTAACACCCATCCTGGTTTCACTACTATAGACATTAATTGGTGTACTTGACATAGAAGTGACTTCTGCTAGGCCTAACATAATAAAAACATAATATAAAGAAGAGAGAAAGGATATAGGCCTAATAAAGTCTGTTTCCTTACAAAGAGGCTCACTTTAAGACATTTTAAAAAGTGATACTCTGTTTTTTATATCACTTCAAACAATTCTTCCAACTTAAGTGGTTATAAAATCTCCATTTCAAAAAAAAAATTGTATTTTTTTAACAGCTTCTTATGGCTTTAGAGAGCTGCTTATCTTCTCCAAGAGAGCTTGCAAACTAACGTCAAAACATCTGGCAATTACCTTGGACACTGTTGTCAATCCCTCAGGCAACAAAACTTCCAATAGTCTATCAGGAAATAAATATCACTGTGACATCTGACCACTTGTATGTTAGGATTGTTCCTGACCCCAGATTTTTGTCACAACCATGAATTCATGATAGACATGTTGTATGACTAAAGCAGTTTAGCAATTTCCCTTGGTGTTGCTAACCTTTCTGACTGCTGGGGTAAAAATATTTACTGATCACTAACTATGTACCCAGACACTGTGAGTACTCTGGGCTAAAATAATAAAAAGATATATAGGGCCACGGTTTCAGGTTCTTAGGGTTTAAGTTTTTAATTCAAACACAGCTAAATAAACTTCTCTAGACCTGACATTTAAGGATGACGTCTTGAGGAATCGTGTAAGGGCCTGCAGGACTGAATTTATTTGAGGCCATGAAGGTTTACTTAAAAGCTCTTACAGTGCCTCCTTCACTGAAAGCCTTACAACCATTTATTTACCTTCCAAGAAAGGAATGGTTTCATCACCAAAATATGGTGCTGAAGTTGACCTTAGGAGCAATATCATTCTTTCAGAGACAGAATAGGTAGATGTCCACTTTGGTGAAGATGGAAATAACTATATACTTCCAAATATTTTCCCTAACAACTCATGGTGCCTGATGTTCCCACCACTGAGTTACTTCCTTCAAGCTCAGCTTTTTCTTCAGGACCACTGGCAAAAACAGTGCATTCCATTTACCCAATGTGGGAGACTATTTTGCTTGCTATTTAGCAAAGAGTGGAACTTCGGTGGAATTACCAATGGGACAAGATGGAATTTTTAATGTTGGTTGGAAAGGACGGGTTTCAGTACTCAGTTTCAGAAGATCTGGAGGGCACAGGACACTTGGGAACAGGCACCAATGACAAGCTGCATCTTCCTCACAGTTGTGCTGACCCTGCTAGAGGCATCACCCATCCAAGATCACCAAATGGAAAGCATCCTCATTCACAACTCTCCATCAGACAGAGAGCCCTTTTCAGCTAAAAGCCCACATGTAACCCATAACCTCTCTTCACCCACCCATCTAGTAGGCCACTGCATCCATCTGAACTGGTAAGAGAAGATTAACCCAGTTGCCTTCCAGGATCAACATCTCTTTTTCCTTTCAGTCAGATCTTCAGGCTAGCTTTCTCCTGAGGGGGGGACAAGAGTGGGGGATAGTCTCTCTCCTATTTGAAAACATTCTGAGAAGAAAATGAAATAAGAATTGGAGGAATTGTTTCCATTTCTAAGGACTTTGGTAAATGATTTGTTTTTAGAAATTTCTTCCTGGGATTTACATCATTTTCCTCCCACCTTAGCTCTCCTGTGTCCATTTTGGAGAAAAGCACCTCGTTTATCTTTGGGAGACAGTAATTCAGAAACTGTAACTGAGCATATTTCCCCTTGAGGATCAAAATATTTGTGTTAAATGAAATGAGAAATCTGCTAAGTGGCAGCATGAATTCCCTAGGGAGGGATATTTTGTAATTTTGAAAAATTCCTACTGAAATTCTTCTCTTGCCAAGAAAAGAGGAATGATTTCTATTAAAATTACTTCATGTCTGAATTATTCTCTGCCCCTCGGGAACATATAACATTACAGCTTTTACACTAAGTAATTCAGAAGGACAGGGACACCTTATTTGGAAAGCATGCAGGCTTAACAAGAAATACTTATTAAGTATTTTCACTACAAAAGTCTCCTTTTGAAAATTTTGCACTTAAACTATTCAAATTAAAACTCGTTTCAGAACTGATTTCTATGACTGTCGGCATAAGACCTTTTAACTTTCTACCCTTATCCCATCATTCGCTGAAGCTGCAAAGAAAATTCTTTGATTTGAGTGCAAGAGTTGCACCTTTTATAGAAAATAAAATAGATGGTATCACATTAATAAGAAGTTGAATGCTTTGAAGCTAGCCAAATCAGTAAATTTTTAAAAGACACATGTATATACTTGAGTATAGGCTAACAGGTGAGCCTAGAGAAAAGGCATTGGAAAGTCACAGGAGATGAAAAATAATATCAACCCATGGGCCAACTCTGACCAAGTATTATGGATTGCACAGGCATTGTGTTGAGAAAGCTTCTGAGGCCAAATTTGGTTAAAGAAAATAAAAATGCCCTGAAAGTGAATAATCCACCATGATCCCAAGTGGCCAAACACAATTTGGATTGGTGACATTGGACTTGTTTTCTGTGTCTTCTCATTTCTTACAGTAAATATATATTGCTTTGTAATAAAATTAAAACTATTTTAAATATTTTTTAAAATTGAAAACATTTGACTATTTTTCCTTAAGTGGTCCCAAAGCTTGAGAAAATAATTAAATTATTATCTTTGAACCCTGTTCAGAAAAAGCCATTTGGGGGAATCAATGGAAAGCCTGTAAAGGTATAAGGTCTGCTTTTATGTGTTACAAGCCAGTAATTCTTTGGACTGTTGATTATTAATTATTTGTTATCATGAAGCATATTTACAGGTTTTATCCAGGCAGAGTTCCTGATGTTACTGTTGTGTTAATGGGCTTGGTTGGGCTAAACAGAAGCAGATGTAGGATGACCAGAGCAGCAAAGCTTCAAGAGTGTGAACACACTAGAATAAGGTTGAGACTGTTACTGATTTCTACAATGGTTGTGGGATCTCTCTCTGTCTCTGTCTCTCTGTCTCTCTGTCTCTGTCTGTCTGTCTGTCTGTCTGTCTGTCTGTCTGTCTCTCTCTCTCTCTCTCTCTCTCTCTCTCTCTCTCTCACATGCACTCTCCCAGACTGTCAGAGGCAGAGAATAATAACATTTATCTCACATGTCACTGTGAGGCCCAAAGAACCAATGTATTTTGAAAGTGTTTTGTGGTACATACTAAAGCTAGCAGAGTCATGCTATTATACTATACTAGCACTATGATAGTGCTATAATTATTAGTAGTGATTGTGAATATCCTTGATTTCTATGTTAAGAGTAGTATCCAAAACACAGATCATCTAAATTTATTTTCTCATGTTTTAGTAACTAATTTCTAATTACACAGCATAGATTATCAATGCTGCTATGCATATAGAATATATGTTGTTCAATAAATCACAGAAGAAACAGAGCCTCAGAGAACTTCAGTCACGATTCTGGGTCACATTTACAATTGGAGTTAGCTGAACTGGAAACTGGGTTTTTCTTTTTTTATTCTCCATCTAGTCTCTTTCCAGTACACACTGTCGCTTCTTATTTATCTTTATAATAGCATTTCTCTGCACTACTGGATTTGAATAAATGGTCTCTATTTGGCTGAAGATTTTAACAAAATAATTTGCCATTTCCTGAGCAATCTCCATCTGAGACAAGAGACTTCACTTAGATAGATGATATAATATTTAAACAAACAAACAAAAAAAACAACTAAACCTGAAACAGAAAATTGCCATGGATTACTAACATGTAGATTTATCCAATATTTGGGTAAATATCACCCCAATGAATAAATAAGTTGGGTTATGCATTTTAACTTTAATAAGCATGCCATATTTGAACTTTTATATTCTCTTTCCTCCAATATTTGGGTATAAAATTATAAAGAAAAATAAGAGTACCTAATTTGTAGGGGACTGGGCCTAAAAAAATATGTAAAATAATAGCTATCATTTTAGTGTACACATGCTGTTCCAGGCATGTTAAACATGTTAGAGATTATCTTTATAGCACCCCATGACATATTGTCTTTATCATTTTATAGGTGTGGAAACTGAGGCTTAGACACCTTAAGTAATTTTTTTTTTAATTCACTAAATAGCAGCTACTTAAAAAGAGAGTCAAAATCTGAACCTCCAAAGCCCAGGCTCTTTGCACTGTAATGTTAGTATATTAGTATTAGAGAATCCATTATACTTATTTTTCTCCTCCTAAATTAGTTTGCAGAGTAGTAAAAGTGCTTGGGACAAAAAAATTAAATTATTAGCCCAAGGTCGTGCCATTTGATACCAGCAAAGTCAGACCCAGAATCCAACCTCCTGACTTCAACCTGTTTTGTTAGCCTTCAGCATGAGCCCAAAACTAATCTGGAGGCCACCAGCATCATGGACTTCTGGACCTAATATTCTCTTCTAAAGTGTTTCTTACATGTGGTGGCATAGCAATCAAATACATTCACAAGTTGAGCCCATGTAGGTGCATGGAATTGGTGCTGACTGTTGGAGAAGAAGGTTCGAAATGCAATGGCTTCTGAGGATAAGAGATTGTCAGAGAGGGGTACCTCAAGGTGGAATGGCTAACCACCTGAAACATTTCAGGCCAAGGTTTTTTGATATTATATCACCTATCCAAGTGATGTCTCTTCTCTCAGATGGAAATTGCTGAGAATATGTGAAGCAAGAAACAGCTCAGGTTTCCTGAAAGAGATAAACATTAGCTGAAATAGGACAGTGTCTGTGCCCTGCCTATGTCCTTGTGCAAGTCACTGGCCCCTTTGAGCATCTTTCAACAGGAGATCTTACTATCAATCTAATTTGCATACCACAGAATAAGAGTAAGTAACAACCAGCACAATGGCTAAATAGCTGTCTACCTAAAAGATGTGTACAATAGAAATTATTAAAATTAATGACATGGGCAGCTTGCAGGTGAGGTGCCTGCTTCAGTTTGAGCCAAGTACTTTTTCTTTTAAGAGTTCTGCCTCATTTCATTGAATTGGATTATTTAAATGAAATACACTTAATAAGTTCCCTTGGGCATCACTTGATACTTCTTTACTATTCTTTTTACCTTTTTTGTATTAGATTTAACACCTGGGTAATACTAAGTGTCATGGTTACCATAAATTATAGGAGACTAAATAAATATTTGAGAGAGCAGGAGAAATTTGATTAAATTGCTGAAAATGAAAGGTTGAGTACTATTTCCCACACCAAATAGACTTCCTTGCTTGAGCGTGCACTGCCAACAGTGGATTAAGTTTTCATAGCCCCAGACATTCTAAATGGGTAAGTTGCCAGAGAGACCACTTCCGTTTTTCTTTCTTGTTTAAGCCTCAACATAATTTTTATCCTTTGACTTTAATTCAAGCTGGTAAGTTATGGCCAAGAATTGAAGGCCTGATAATAAGGGGTTGTAACAGAAGAACTCTATTGCAAAGTCACCTGGAATGGGAAGGAATACTTATATTATAAATGTGGGTTTTAAGCACATGAGACTTATGATATGTCAAAAGTAGAGACCTTCATGATAAGTGGGCATGAATGGAGGAACTCTGCTAAGATGAATTAATAATAATTATAGCAATGTCAGGGAATTTGGAACAGGCAGAAAAGATTACTGGGTGACTCCAACAGAAAAGCATGCACTGTTTAGAGCAGTTAATTTCAATATTCCTAGTCTATAAATAGTTGGGTCTTTGGATTTCCCTTTTGAAATGGTTGAACTTATTTAATAATGAGTTAAATGAAATATTTAACACATGTTTGTTTTATATCTCTGTGAGAGTCATAATTTTACCTTTTTAAAAGTTATTCTTGTCCCATTTTAACAACTAATATATAGTGAGTTCTTACATGCTAAGTTCTGCATGTGCATTTTCACATTTAAGCTATACAGCTGCAAATTTTAGCCTATTCCCCTATTAAAAAGATTAACTGAGTGAAGTATTGATAGGTCAAGTAATTTTCCAATCTAAGAAATGAGATTGAAAATCAGAAATGTGTCCTCTGCCACCCAGAAAATGTACAAATTTCTGATTAGCTCTCCATGACCTCTGATTAGATAAGTTCATTATGTCGAATTTCTTGATCTATCAGTATTTCCCTTGTGAACATATTCTCCTAAAGTGTACCCTGGTCCTCATCCTGTCTGCAATATCATCAAATCACACCTTTCTCTGATGGCTGAAAAAGAAGATCTCTTCTCATTCAGTTCCAACCCAAGGGTCCCTCAGAGGAGGTTGAGAGCTGAGGAATTATGGGAAGAATCTAAGAGTTTAGAATTTAGAAGATGGAAATAAGAAGGTAGAAACTGCAAAATACAGATTTCTGAAGCCTTTGCTAAAACACAGTAGCATGATGGGCCAGGAAATAAGAGGGCATGCAATGGAATTTGCTGTCTGCGGACCTGACTTTGAATTCACAACTCCACTCTCCATGCATTCCACAGCAATGCTCCCCCATGCCCCACCACCCTTGGCTTCCATTTTCTCTGGAATTTAGTTCTCTGCTTTCAGGTCCAGATTCTGTCGTGGCCTATGTGTATCTCTTTACTGTCCCAATGGAAAAGTCCTACTGAGGCTGATGAGCAGTGAAATCTGAATAGGTCTGTTGACCTCCCTGGACCCCACATTTTTAAGCTAGAAAAGAATCTGGAGTGAGGATCCTTTTCAGTTGTAACATGAAATAATTTCTATAATTAGTTTTTATCATTCAGTGAAACAATTCCAAATGTAAAATGACATATACACTCTTCTTAGAAATTCTAAAATATTGATTTACTCCTTATATTTATTATACTTATTTAAACCATTTCATTCCCAAAGGAGTTGAGCTGACTTACTA
This sequence comes from Furipterus horrens, assembly GCF_987537825.1. Classification (NCBI taxonomy): domain Eukaryota; kingdom Metazoa; phylum Chordata; class Mammalia; order Chiroptera; family Furipteridae; genus Furipterus; species Furipterus horrens. The sequence continues at coordinate 152,458,955 of NW_028327175.1, read as the reverse complement.
GATTATATAGTGGTAACCATATTTTATTGTCTTCAGAGGAGAGTTGGTATAAAGAAAGGGGGCTTATTACATAGAACTGCTGTTTGCAAGTACAGAAACCCACTCTGCCATCAAAAGGTAATTAATATTCTCATGGAATCCAAGAAAAGGAATGCCCTCTTGGCTTCATGAATGGACAGGAACTAGGGACTAGAATAACCTCAAAAACATTTAACTCACAGCTCTTCTCCCCATTGCACACACATAGCATTCATTTCTGTTACAGAGTATGGCACACGGCAGAAAAAGATATCTACAAACAGCATATACAACCAAGGTCTCTCCAGAAAAAACCCAGCCATTGTTAATATGATATAATGAGGACCATTCATGCAATATTGATGTAACTTGGCAGCCAAGAATATTGGGCTGGGATGCACATGCGTGAACAATGACAATGTCACTGTACTAGTCAGTAGGGGCAGTAGATACCATTGAGTGAGCGTGTGTACTCTGTGGTCGTCACATTCAAAATGACTGAGCAAGTAGAAAAATAAACCTGCATCAAATTTTGCATTAAGCTTGAACATTCCTCTCTAGAAACTAGTTGGATGATTCAGAGGCTGTCAGGGATGATGCAATGAGTGCAGCACAAATAAAAGTGTGGCACAAATGCTTCAAAGATGGTGGAGAATGTGTTGTAAGTGATCCACATTCTGGAAGGCCTGCAGCAAGCAGAACACCTGAGAATGTTGAATGTGTACAGGCTGCAATCAGCAAAGATCGGTGACTGACAGTGCGAGAACTAGAATATCTGGGGATTCCAAAATTTATGAGTGCTGTGTCCAAGATTTTGATGCAGGATCTTGGCATGACATGTGTAATGGCAAAATCCGTTCTGTGTCTTTTGCTACCAGAACAAAAGGGACATCGTGCTACAGTTGCTAATGACGAGAGTCAAATTGCTACCAATGAACCAGATTTCCTCAAGAAGGTTATAACTGGAGATGAATCATGGGTCTATGGCTATGATCCAGAAATGAAGGACAGTTGTCCGATGGAAGTTACCTGGTTCCCTCTACCCAAAGATCAAGACCATATTTACCATGTTTTTTGATTGGAAAGGTTCTGTCCATCACAAGTATGCCCCTCCAGACTAAACAATTAATAAGGAGTACTACCTCAATGTTCTTCATTGGTTAAAAGATGCAATATGACAAAAACAGCCACAGCTATGGGTAACTGGGGATTGGCAGCTTTATCACGACAACATGCTGCTCATGCATCATGTCTTATGCAGAGTTTTTTGGCAAAACGTCAAATCATCCAGGTCTTAGTCCTCCTAGAACCCAGATTTTGCACCCTGCAACTTCTGGCTTTTCCCAAAAACAAAATAACCTTTGAAAGGGAAGAGATTTCAGATCATCAGTGAGATTCAGGAAAATACGATGGGGCAGCTGATAGAGATTGGGGGAACTGTATGTGGTCCCAAGGTGCCTACATTGAAGGGGACTTAGGCATCATCATTCTATGTACAATGTTTCTTGTATCTTCTTCAATAAATGTATTTTTAATATTACATGGCTGTATACTTTGTGTGTGTATTATATAAATATATATTATAGGTAACCCCCATATAACACAGTTGTTAGGTGTTATGTGAATCCGTGTTACATGAAACAAAGAACTAGTATAAAAAGGTGGGCTAGGTACCAAAAATTTAAAAAATATACTATTATATTTTTAAAATTAATAGAAATATCTTTATTAAAGTAATTTCATCAGAAGTATTACATATTAATATAAATTAAGTAATGCTTTCTTCGTCATCACTACTAAGCTCCATTATCCGAATGCATTTTCTTTTTGACAGGATATCCTCATCCTCTGAACTTTCAGCATTATCTTGATTTCTATGCTCTATGTTTTGCAAAAAGTCTGCTATTTTACATTGCTTGCTTTTAACTGAGAGATCTTTATAAATTTCGTTTTATGGTGCTAAGCACTTTTGAAGTTCTCTCTTAAACTTTGTGCTCCTTTCAGTGCAAGGATCTTCATTTAAGAAATATGACTCTAACTATTTGGCTAAGTCTAGGCCTTTCTTTATGCTTTTTAGAGTAAACTGTTTAACTGCTTCATTTTCATCAGTGCTGTCATCCCCTAAGTTATCTAGGCAGATTCCAGATGTCATTTCCACCAAAATTGCTTCATCAGTTTCTTCTTCCACCAGCAATTCCTGTATATCTTCTACAGTCATAACGATGTACATGCTTGAATGAGAAATTTTAAATGAGTTATTTTTTGGTTTTAGAAGCTTTTATCATATTCAGTAGTTCATGGAGATTTCCCTAATTTTGTGTTATATGGGAGTTTTTCCCAATTCTCTAACCATGTTAGAGCAAAACCGTGTTATAAGAGGGATACCTGTATATTATATGTCGTCGTCGTCGTCGGCAGCCGTCCGTCTCGAGAGACGATGGTGTAGCTTCTTAAGAGTCTATCTGCACCGCTGAGAATGGCTGTGCAGTCCGACTCGGGAGTGACATCGTATCTGTCTCCTCCCGTGTTGAATCAACATCTTGCGATGACGCTGAAGCTACAGAGCCTGGGCAGGGTGATATGGAGGGTCTGCTGTTGCCCATGCAGCAGACCCCCCCTCTCTTCGCAGCTGAAGGGTCCAAGGGAAAGACGGAGTCAATACAGCTTGGCTTCAGGTGCGCCGCAGGAGTTGCCGGTGTTGACTACAACGTCAAACTGCCTTAGGGACTCCGGCTCCGGATTTTCTGTCGGGGTTTACTCCCTTAGCCTTTCCCCTGAAGAGGTATGCCGCAAGGCAGCGGAGGTTTTTTGGAGTCAGAGTTTTCCTTCTCTGATGTGCCCTGACTGGAAGATCGAACCAGCGACACTTAGCTCGCAGGCTGATGCTCAATCCACTGAGCTAAACCAGCCAGGGCCTTATTATATGTATATGTATATAAAATCATACAAAGAGGGATAAGTCTCTCTTTCTAAGACTCAATTCAAAATTTGTAAGGAAGGAGTTGGCCAAGCTTGGGTCATATGCCCACCTCTTGATCTATCAACAGTGTCCACAATCTGGGAAAGGTGCTCTGATTGAAATATGTGCTCTTCCTTCTTCCAATCAACTTTAAACTGTGGGCCAAGCCACACAGTGCAAAATGGCCAACAGAATCCACATACCCATTATCAACTGAGGTGAAAGGAAAGAAAAACTACCAATAACAAGGGAATGTGGTAATAACTACAAATATGTCTACCATGAGTCCCATGAAAGGAGCCATTATTAAGTAACAGACTATTCATATAACCTTAATTTAAATATATCAGAAACCTTATCAAAAACCCAAGCTAAAGGCTCTGTAATCCCTTAGTCCACAGGGACATTTTGAGAAAAAGAAAAAAAAAATACTGTATTCTCCCCTCTAATTAGCATCTTTCTTTGCTTCTCTCATAGTCCTTATACGTGGTCCCAATAAAAGTCTCTACACACTCCCAGAGTTCTCCACCCATTGCCTCAGCATTCTTCTTTTGCTTCTTGGACTTCATTTATTCCATAAATGCACGTTGGAACATCAATGTATATCTCTGTTTTTGCAACTGTTCTCTCTGCACAATTAAGCATAATAATTAAAGCATCCCTTTTGTCTGAAAGGCAATTAAGTACAACTTTGGAAACATGAGAGAACAATTTTGAATAATGTTAACATTTGTCAGTGAGGTCACTAAATGGGCAATAGATCTTAAAAAGCAAATTATCTTTCCATTGTAAACAGATCACTGCTGAGGTTACTTAAGTGGCTGTAATAGGTCCCATATACCACTGGCTGCCAAAGCAGGTTTTTCCATCTTGCTTTGTTTCTATTCCTTTATCAGAAATGAACACTTTGTGGTAATTGGCAGAAATCGATTGACATACTGATGAAAAATGAGTCTAAAACCACTTGGAAATCAGCAGAGAGCCAAGAAAAGAGAAAGCATTTATAGATAAAAAAGTAATAATATTTCAAAAAAGGTCTTAGAGACAGAATGAAAGACGATGCACTATCGAAAGTTTATAAATTGGAAGACAATAGTGGCAACTACAAAGTAGCTGCTTAATAAATGCAGAGCAATGACCAACTAGTTTCACAGTAACATTAATTTTCCTTCATTGCATATATCTGTCTCCTCTACTACCCAACAAAAAGAGCTTCCTTGAGACCAGGAATATTGACAGGTTTGTTCACTATATTATCCCCAGCACATGAATTAATGGCTAACAACAGGTGACAATCAAAAAATTTTTGTTTTACTGTGTTTATTTTATTTTTAAATTGAACTTCAATGTACATGGAGAGAAGTATGCATATCATGGGTATAAAAATGACTAAATTTTCACAATCTTAGCCTATCTCTGCAACCAGAACCCAGAACAAGAGACAAACATTGCCAACACTTCAGAAACACTTTCGTAAATTTTCCTAGTAACCACTACCCCCAATTCTAACAGCATGGTTTAGTTTTGCTTATTTTTGGACTCCCTGTAAATAGAATCACATAATATAAGCTATTTCTTTGTATGACTTTGCATTCAACACTATACTGGTAAAATTCATCAACATTGTTGGTATCTGTAGTCACCTTTCTCCTTACTGCATCATATGCCATCATGTAAATGTAGCAGTTTTCTTACTCATTTAACCTCTGATGAGCATTTAGGCAATTTCCAGGTTTTGGCTAATACAAGTAGTGCTCTAATAAAAATTCTACTGCATATCTTTTGGTACATATATAAATGTTAAATACATACTTAGAGGTGGAATTGTGTTATAGAATATGCATATGTTCAGATTTAGACATAAATATCTGTTGGATAAATGAATAATTTGAGCTTTGAAAGAACATACATTTTAATTGAGATTAATATTATTCAATACCTGATTTCCACATGAGAAAACTAAGGGCCAAGTTTGTTGAAGAAAAGCAGTAAAAGGAATGCATGCTGCTACCAACTACCTATGTGGCCTTAAGCAAGAATCCTCTGGCCACAATTTTTTTCACATAAATTGATGAAATTCAATAAGATAATCTCAAAATCACTCCCACATTCCAGTTCCAAAATTCTATAATTCACTTCAGGTACAATTGTAAGAGCCATGACTAAAAACCATGCTTCTAAATTTATATCCAGAAGTCTTAATTTCATATCAGCCTTTATTTCAGTGAAACTAATTATTGATGGAAATATTTATTATCAACATTAGTAGTGAATAATATAAAATATTTACTGAATGCTCTTTCCACATGTTTTTCATGCACTAGCTCATCAAATCCTCATAACAACTCATAAAGAGTTATTATATGCATCCCACTTATGGAAACTGAGGCACAGAGTAGCTAAATTCTCAGTCTAAGACCACACAGCTACTAAGTGAGGAAGCTAGGTTCTTTCAAGTACTATACACAGATAACCTCTTTATATGTGGCCTTCTTGCAACTGAAACAGCATCCAGTATCAAATCCCTTTGTTGTAACGTACAGCTATTTCTAGCCACTCTTCCAACGGAACCTTGTTTCCTCTTTGATTCCTTTATGTGGTTTTGGCTTCCATAGTCCGAAGTAAGCCACACTAGCAGCATTCTCAGCAGGGTGCTCCCAAACTGGCCTTAGCACTTGGAGAAGCAGATTCTTCAAGGAAATCCCCTAAGATCATCTGGTGCTGATCTCTATTTTCAACAACATTTGGATCGGTTTCTTAACTCAGGATTTTATGAAGGCAATGAAATTAATAAATCACAAATGTCTGAACCCATGTAGGATATAATGCTAAAAGGAATGGTAAAATTATACATCATTATCTTCTACAAACTATAAATATTATGTATTGGGTATCTAATCTTAATGTCTAAATTCTGCTTGATAAGAAGCTGGTGGAAGCCTTTAATCACGTGGTAGGTGAAATATCTCTGCCCTGACACAATTCAGATTTTTTGCTTTCATATTCTTTGTTTCTTATTTTCCTATGTTTTTTAATTTTTTATTTTATTGTATTTTTCCATTACCACTTACCCCCCTTATACTCCACCCCCACAATCATCACACTGTTGTTCATGTCCCTGAGCCCTTTTTCCTTTTTCCTTGATCCCTCCACCCCTTAACTGTGCCATGCTCCCCCCAACCCCCTGCCAGAGCTGTCAGCCTGCTCTCTCACAGGCTCTAAATTTTCATTTTCTTACATACTAGACTCCTGGTGACTCAGTGAAGAGAATTCTCAGATTCTGTCTGAAATCACTCTAACTGATGACTTTTAATGAGGTTTAATTCAGTGAAGAGAATTCTCAGATCCTGTCTCAAATCACCCCAACCAACCACTTTTAATGAGGCTTATCAGCTGATTTTTAAGGAAACTTACCTTTCAGTCAAAATGCTTTGCGGAAATATGGCTATAGTGTATCTTATCTAGGAACTTTCTTTATTTCTATACATAAGATCCTATGGTTCATAATCTGTTTCTCTGATCTATAATTGGTCTTTTGGTCAAATTCCGCCATGATCAACAGTTAGTCCAGCCCCAGCGTTGAGGGTGGTAGTGGTATGGTAGGTAAGGAAGGGACCTTACTCTATATAGTTTGGGGTAGGAAGAGTTTCTATTCTTCCTACTCTTTCAAATAACTTTTTAGAAAATCATAACACACACACACACACACACACACACACACACACACACATTACTGCATCACCTCCCATCGAAGTCCATTCTACTCTTTACCACACAAACAAGCTTGACTCTGACAGTATAAATATTTAGGATAGCATCTCTATCTGATAATTTTGCCCCATTTAAGTTAAGTTTTTATTACATGGAAAGTGGCCTAGTTCTCCAACTAAATAAAGGAGGTAGCAGCTCAGCAAAAGCTGCGTTCATGGAAGTTGCCTGTCCAAGACCCTTGTTGTTTGGTAATCTCCACTGCCTGTACCCCTGGCCCATATGTGATGATTATTGAAGTTCAGTAACTGCAGCTGTTTCAGGCCTTTCCTACTACCTGGGGTTCAGCCATTAGAACACCCCAATGCCCTTACTTTAGTCACTAGTAATTGGTTGTGCAATTATTTAACATAAGTAGAAAAATCAATGAATAAATGACCAGTACTAATTTTGATGACATCTGTCTAGTTCCATAGAACATCAAAACATATCCAAACAAATTGATCATTATGGATTCAGGAATCGTTAATCTACAGGTCAGCCCCAGCAGAGACAACCTAGATTCCCTTTCTTGGCAGCATTCTGGGGTGCATGTCTAAACCAACAACATCTGTGCAACAGAGTCAAAAAGAGAGAGGCTGAAAAAATAATGAAGCAGAACTTCCCAGACTTGGAGAAGGAAACAGACTTACAGGTCCAGGAAGCACAACGTTCTAGAAAAACTGGACCCAGGGAGAAACACTCCAAGACACATTATAATCAAAATGTCAAAAATTAAGGATAAAGAGAGAATCTTAAAAGCAGCAAGAGAGAAGAAAAAAAAATCATGTACAAAGGGGTCCTAATTAGACTATCTGCAGATTTCTCAAAAGAGACCCTGCAGGCAAGAAGGGATGGGCAAGAAATATTCAAAGGAATAAAAAATCAAAAACCTACAGCTACTAATACTCTATCCAGCGAAACTGTCATTCAGAATAGAAGGGCAAAGAAAGTGCTTCCAGGACAAAATAAAACTGAAGGAGTTCATTAGATCCAAACCACTGTTATATGAGATGTTAAAGGGACTGGTTTAGAAAAAGGAGGATCAAAACTATAAACATTAAAATGAAAACTGCATCACAACAACCAACAACAGAAGCTAGGGAATCAAAACAAAGGCAAACTAAGTAGGCAATGAGAGTGGAAAAAGAACTATAGGTATGGGGAACATAATGGGGAGAGGTCAGCAGGGAGGGGGAGGGGTAAAGGGAGGGAGATGGTACAGGAATTAAGAAGCATAGTAGGAGGGAATGGAGTAGACAAGAAGAAGTTGAGAAGAACTATATGCACAACCAATAAGCATGGACTATAAGGGGGGGACAACTGGAGGGAGTGGGGCCACTGGGTGGAGAGGAGCAGAGGGAAAAGAAATTGGGACAACTGTAACAGCATAATCAATAAAACATATTTAAAAGAGAGAGAGAGAGAGGCTGTTCAGTAATAATATGACAGCTACCCAAGTTGAAATTATACATTCTCTGAAGTGTAAGGTACTTCAATGTAGTAAAGTCCCATTTTTTATTGAAAGTAATAATAGTCCTTTTGTTGAAGTGACTAGCGTTGGTATTATTATTTTTGCTTCTTAAAGTATAGAGAGAAAAAGTCAGTGTTTATAATTTGGAGGGGAAGGAATAGATAAAATACCAAGATCATGATCAAATTCCTTAGCAACTACATATTAATTAAGATATAAGGACAGAGTGGTTGAATAGAGATCCCCTTTCCCACACCCTTGATCTCAGGCTGTCTACAACAATTCTAACAGAGCTTTAAGAGACAGATCTAGAATCAGATGGGAGCTGAGACACAGTAATGATGGGTCACTGCAATAAAAATCACAGACTCCTGCTAAGATCCCTGAGGACTTCCCTGATTCTGGCCCATCCAATGACATAATTTGAGAAAGCAATATTGATCACATCTGAAAGTTATTGCATGAAAGAAGGTACAGTTTAAAATATTATGTGTATGTTAAGTAAAGTTTATGAGTATTTTCAAGTTCCCCAGACCTTATAGAAATAACCAAAATAGTAAAGGATTAAGTAGACAATGTTTACATGAAATGAAGTAAGACTCCGTAATTACAGCTGGAGTTTGGCCAAATGGGTTAGAAGGGCTGCACATAGTCCATTCTTTTTGTCCATGAAAATAAAGTAAGAAGAAAATAAAATAGAAGAGATCTGGAAAGAAGTATGGGAGGAGTTAATCACATAGGATAACAAAAGTCACCAAGTTAAGTAATTTAAAGTTTGAGAGTTAACATAAGCCTGTATTATGGAGAGTCTTATGAGTACCCCTGACTTGTTATGTGCCCCATTGTGTCTGATGGAGTCTAAATGGATAATAAATAATGTAGTTACATAACTACATTTTCCCAATTGTCATGAACATTGCTTGAAACTAACCTTGGAATAGAGAGAGGCAAAAGTCTTCTCTAGGAGTGTTGTATAAGTTGACCTGGGGTTACAGTAAAATAGTCAGCTGTGGCTTAGTTTGATCTACTTTTTCATATTATCATCTGAGGGTTAAGCCTTACCAGAGGAGAAAGTAGAACAGATTTCATTTTCTTTATACTTGCAATAAATCTTGAATTTCATGAGCTCTGTATGTTTACTTGCAATAAATCTCCTTTTACTTACTCTAGATTAATTGATTGGGTTGCTCTTTTTTACATACAAGCAATCTTTGACAAATATGGGGTCTCGAGTGGAAACAAATTCTCCCATTGGGCAGAAACATAATATACCTTTAGGATTTCAATCAGAAAACAGAAACCACTTGAGGTATTTCAAACAGATAGAATTCAATCTAGGGAATTGATTATATAAGTAATGAAAGAATTTAGGAGCCAAAGAGGAGATGGTGTAGGCATCTCAGAGACTGGGGGGAAGAAAGAAAAAAGAAACTGCTACTACTCTGAAGTCTGAAGAACATAGAATGGAAGCTATGTTCCCAAATCCAGGAGCTGTGGCCACTGGGTATAAGTTGGAATCACAGTGGGCCTTTCAAGAGAGGTCTTTTTCAGCTGTTGGATCAGAACTCATAGAAGAGAAATGCCAACAAAAGCAGAGAGGAGAGATCATCCCGGCTTCTCTCCTGCTTTGTACCAGTGTATCCCACTGGCCAAACTTGCAGAGATGCTAGAGAACTAGAGGCCTGAGAAATATAGTTTCTTGGAATAGAGATCAGGGAAGAGAAACACAGAGTATGGATCTGAAAGTAAGCAGACAAAGATGTGCCCCATGTAGGCTCCAAGAAATACTTTGTATCATACTATTAAACACCTTGCAACAATTTTTGGTGGAGTCTGGGACATAATAACATAACTTTTAATTTATGTGATTCTCCTGTATTTTTCCTTTTACCCATTTCATTCTAATCCTCAGCGTTTTGCCTCAGGGATTTTTGCAGGATGTGAAATATAAGTACTTGAAATCATCATCTTTCTATATAAAATAAATGTCTAAACTACCTGCAGACATTATGCTAAAGGTACTAGAGAAGGAAGGGAGGGATGCACCTATGGGAGCAGCAAACAGCAAAAGGGAAATAATTCTAAACACTAGAGAGAGGAAAGAATATAGGTATCTTGGAAAAGCAAAGATTCATACAAGGGAGGAGCCAGAAAACCCAGAATTTATTTTTTAAAAATTGTGTATTTATTCTTACATGTTTCAACTTTAGTCACCTTCAAAGTACTCTCCATTTGATGCAATACACCTATTAAGATGTTTTAACCACTGCTCAAAACAGCTTTTGAACTCGATTTTGATGCCTTTTAGTGCTTTTGCTGCTTTTCGTTTCACCTCTTCCACATTGGCAAAATACTTCCCTCTGGGGATGTTTTTTCATTGGGGAGACAAAAATAAGTCCCTTGGGGGGTGATCTGGTGAATAGGGAGGGTAGGACATGGGGGTCATGTCATTTTTATTTAAAAAGTGTTCAACACTCGCTACAGTGTGGGCAAGTGTGCTCGTAAATCAACCATCATGAAATGGGCAGACATATTGAAAGAGTCTTCAGAAAAATTCACTGAAGCCAAGCAAAGCTTCTCACAACAACGCCAGCTAGTACACTGATACAGATGGGTTCCTAGAACACTTACCTAATGGGGAAGCCTATACTACAAGGGGCCCACCCTCCAGAAGATAATACGGGGTGTTTTTATTTTTATTTTTGGTACCGCGTCATATGCTACTCAGTGTTGACACCCCAGGGAGAAGGAATGCACTTAGAGGGAGTAGGTGCGTGGTGTTCCAGTGAAGCCTAAAACATAAGCATAGGAGATAACATTCTTGCCAAAATGTCCCATATCCTAAACAGGGTCCACACGAACACAGTTCTCATACAAAAAACGGAAGTGCAAGCTGAGGTACCACGTATGAGTATATAAAAACAGGAGCCAAATAAGCTTTGGTTAATTTCCTATTCCAGCTTCTCTATTCAGGCTTAACCTCAATACCTGTCTCAGTCCCAGCAGAATATAAATGGCACACTTGAAAAGTTTTTTTTTAAGTATATTTTATTGATTATGTTGTTACAGTATCACAATTTTTTCCTTTGATCCCCTCTGCCCAGTACCCCCCCTTCCTCCAGTAATCTTACTCCCCTTAGTTCATGTCCATGGGTTGTGCATATAAGTTCTTTGGCTTCACCCTTTCCTGTATTATTCATAACTTCTCCTTGTCTATTTTGTACCAACTAATTATGCTTCTTAATCCCTGCACCATTTCCCCATTTCTCTCCCTTCCCCCTCCCAGCTGATAACCCACCAAAGGATCCCCATACCTATGATTCTGTTCCTATTCTGGTTTGCTTAGTTGGATTTTGTTATTGTTTTTTGATTCAGTTGTTGATAGTTGTGAGTTTGTTGTCATTTTAATGTTCATAATTTTGATCTTCTTTTTCTTAAGTAAGTCCCTTTGACATTTCATATAATAATAGTTTGGTGATGATGAGTTCTTTAAGCTTCACCTTATCTGGGAAGCACTTTATCTGCCCTTCCATTTTAAATGACAGCTTTGCTGGATAGAGTAATCTTGGTTGTAGGTCCTTGCTTTTCATCACTTTCAATACTTCTTGCCAGTCCCTTCTTGCCTACAAAGTTTCTTTTGAGAAATCAGCTGAAAGTCTTATAGGCACCCCTTTGTTGGTAACTCTCTCCTTTTCTATTGCTGCTTTTATGATTCTCTCTTTATCTTTAACCTTTGGCATTTTAATTATGATGTGTCTTGGTATGGTCCTCTTTGGGTCTAGATTCTTTGGGACTCTCTGTGCTCCCTGGACTTATATATCTATTTCCTCTGCCAAATTTGGGGAGTTTTTATTCATTATTTTCTCACATAAGTTTTCAATTTCTTGCTCTTACTCTTCTCCTTCTGGCACCCCTATGTTTCAGATGTTTGCATGTTTAAAGTTGTTGTGGAGGTTCCTAAGCCTCTCCTCATTTTTTTTCAATTCTTGTTTCCTCATTCTGTACTGATTGACTGTTTTTTTCTTTCTTACGTTCCAAATCACTGATTTGAACCCTAGTTTCCTTCCCTTCACCACTGGTTTTGTGTGGATTTTCCTTCATTTCATTTAGCTTAGCTTTCACCTCTGCCCTTATGCATTTGCCATACTTAAGGATATCTGTCAAGTCTGTGACCATCTTTATCACCAGTGTTTTGAACTTGGCATCTGTTAGGTTGGTTATCTCATTTGTTAGGTTGGCTAACTCCTCGTCGCTTTAGTTCTCCCACGTGAACCTTGATTCGTTCCCCCTTTTGGGACATACTTTTCTGTCTCCTCAACTTTACAGGCTCCTATGTTGGTTTGCCTCTGTGTCTTAGGTAGAGCTGTTGCACCGGTTTCATTGTAAGGAGTGGAACCATAGGTATTCATCAGTACAGGGCAACCCATTTCATCACATTGTGAAGCTGTATGTGGGGGAGGGGTCTGAGAGGGAACAATGCCATTTGCTCAGAACTTGTCTCTTTTCCAGACACTTCTCCCACTTCCGTATGGGACTGGCACCTCTCTTTCTGTTGCCCTGGCCATCGTTCCCAGGGTGGGTGGGTCTGTGGATGTTCTGGGACCATGGGGGCCCTTTAAGCAAGCAGACTCTGCTGAGAGACTGGCAGGTTCTTCATCTGCCCCAACCCACACTGGTTTGCACAGTCAGAAGCAATGAGTCTTTATTTTCCCTAGTGCTAGGACTATGAGCTATACAGTCTGGTCGGGTGCTGGGAGTGCTCCCAGGTGTCCCTCCTGACTTTTTAAAATGTGTGACTGCGCTTTCCACCAGCCTGCTGCTGCCGTCCCTGCTGCCACCACTGAACTGCATCCTCTCCACCCCTCCTATCTGTCTGGATGAGTATTTATTCTTTATATCTTTGTTTGTTGGACTTCCATGCAGCTCAGTTTTCTCGAACTTCTGATTGTCTCTAATTTTGAGGTAGTTATATTTCTTCTTAGTTGTGGAGGGAGATGCAGCGTGTGTGTCTGTCTAGGCCTCCATTTTGGCCAGAAGTCTGAAAAGTTTTAACAAAAATAATTTATCATAGGAACTATTAAGTCATGAACAGGACTTAGAAAATCAACAAGGATGGTAAGGCATCTTGTAGAATGTCATTATATCCAGGTCACAAAGGGAAAAAGGGAGGAAATGGTGTTACTGCAGCCCTGTAAGAGCTAAAACCATGGGGTAGGAAGCTTCCACCAAGTCCTGATGCCTTAGAGAAGCACACTCACTGTTATAACTATGGTGAGATACAAGAAGGAAGCAAAAGGAGTGAATAGCTCAACCTTTTTCTCTTTCCTTTTGAATTTCATCTGGTACCTTTCTTTGGCTAACCCCATCTGGAAGCCACAGAGCATGTAAGCTCAGCTAAAGCAATCTGTAGAGGTCCCATAGTACAGAATAGGGCAGAAAAGAACTAAAATTTGGAGGGGTTAAATAAAAAACATCCATCACCTGGCAGCTCTAGAATTTGTGTGGCAGGGAGGGGGTTCTAAGATTTCTATAATTTTAGAGACTCATTTTAAAAAATAATAATAAAATTAAGAATATAAAATTAGGTATGGAAGTGAGTTTTTGTTTAGACTAGGAAGAAAAATCACAACAAATTTTAAATAGCTTGCAAATACTCAACTACATTATAGTCCATAAAAATCTTATTAATTGTCTAAGATATCTGTATAATATTAACCCTCTTTACAGTTTTGATTACAACTTTTTCATGCTTCAAATAAAAACAACATTTTAATATCAATTTCTGTAATGAGACTAGAAAGATAATTAAATATTTTCTAGAATGATACAACAAAACTTTTTATTATTGACATATAATATGCAACTTCACAATAATATGTTTTGGTTATTTGTAGTCCTGGCATAATTTTACACCCTACCAGCATGGGAATTTTGACAAATTTTATTTGGCATGATTTATCATAAATTTTTAAATATATATTGCTTTTTGATTTGTCAAATATATTCCTGACAGCAGGGCACTTCTATGTTGACTAGGTGTTGATGAGAACTGTATTTTCAAGTAAAAATTAAACATATCTGATGATAAGAAGAATTTTTCAGGGATCAGCTTTATGTCCCATACATTGCAAGCCTAGTTTTTACTCCACTATACACATGTTTCTGCTTCCAAGAACCACAGGAGCAATTCATACACTGATGGTTAGCAGTAGCTTAACTATACCAAAGTGACTGAAAAATCACACAAATAAACCTCACTAAACCCAAACTGAATATGAACTCAATTTTACCTAAGCTGAATCTTATAAAAGCCTGAAGCATAGTTAAATACATGTGAATAAGATCTGTAGACCTGCACTTTAATTAAAAGTCTAATATATTCATTATGTATTTTTTTTAAATTATTATCTAGCACTAGTTACACAAAAGGTCTGGAAGTAATAATCAACTCAGTGGCAAAGGGTGCCCTTCATGTCTATATTGTGGTTTCCAACTATCCTTTCCAGGGAAAAGAACCTGATATCCTTAGAAAGATGGCTGATCCAAAGTCTGGTAGAGTAAATTCACAATATAAACCTGGAACATCTTTTCATATGGGAAAACAAAGAAGCTATCCACATTAACTGGGGTTATGTCAAGAGATACTAGGAGCCAAATTAAAGGGACTCCCCCTGGACAAAGATGAAATAATTTGTACATCAAACTGTATAATAAATATAATAGATTAAAACATATTAAATGTTTGTTAAATATAAAAGTCACAATGACATATTTTTTAATCTCATTTATTCCATTTGAAGATTGTTAGAGCACCAACCTCTTATTCTGAAATTTGATAAATAAAGAAGTTGGGGATCAAGCACTTATCCTGCCTTTCCTATATTAACTGCTTCCAAAGTAATCAAATAATTAATTGACAAGAAAAATTTTTTCATTATAGAAGAATTCTACTTGGTAACTACAGAAGAAATGATTAATTTAGAATATCTTTAGCTTATAGCCCCTAATGAAATTATAGCTCCAGGTGCAAACAAACTCAAAAAGAGTATGGAGGATTTGGCTAGAAATAAATGATAAAGACTTATTCAAGGATCTTAGGGTTTGCCAACCAGATACACAACTAGGCAATACCCAGAGTGTCCTGAAGAAAAAAGAAAAGCTAAGAGCTGTCATAATAAAAAGTACATTCTTGAGAAGAATCAGTCCTGAATTCTTAGCCTGTGATTGGTCTGAGATGATAATCCTCTAGATCAGGGGTTCCCAGCCCCTGGGCCATGGACCAGTACAGGTCTGTGGCCTGTTAGGAACTGGGCTGCACAGCAGGAGGTGATCCATGAGTCAGCAAGTGAAGCTACATCTGTATTTACATCTGCTCCCCATTGCTCACATTACTGCCTGAGCTCCATCTCCTGTCAGACCAGTAGCAGCATTAGATTCTCATAGGAGAATCTATGTACTTGAATCATCCTGAAACCATCCCCCAGACCCAGAGGTGGATTAAGGTTGGTTGAGGCCCTGGGCGCAGAAGAAAATATTGGGCCCCTTAAAAAAAAAAGAGAGAGAGAGACAGGGAAAATAAAAATACATGTTAACCATATTTTTAAATAAATAAAAAATATTATGTACTATTAATTTATTTATTAATTATTCATAAACTAGAAAATACAGGCCCTGATGTAACAACAGGAATTAATTTTATCTTAATATAATTTTAACAATAGGAATTAATTCTGTTTTAATATAATTTCACCTTACCTGAATATTTATTTATACGCACAGAAAACTATTTTTAAAACCATAAATGAAACAAGCACATATCCACAAACTAATTTATATCCCTGTGTATTTGCGTATATCATAAATCTGCACTGCAGGAGAACCTTTGTAAGTACAAAGTAGCAAATAGATTCTAGTGCTCCCATGGGTGGTAGCACAGCTGCAGGGGGCCTATACAGCGTAGTAATGAAATAATGAAAATAAGCGAATATAAACATACTATCAGGTTTTATCCCCTATTGTAAACTTGCATGCAATTAAAATTGCACATGCGAAACCAAACTTGGTGTCATTAGAAAAAAGTGTAAAGTTGGGGTTTTGCGGGGCCCTTCAGAAGTTGGGGCCCAGGGCGCATGCCCAGTGCTCCCGCCGTTAAATCCGCCTCTGCCCAGACCCCACCATCTGTGAAAAGATCATCTTCCATGGAAACCAGCCTCAGTGCTAAAACGGTTGAGGACTGCTGCTCTAGATGACCAGTGGTCTCAACAATGGATGTCATGTGGTCTGGATAAGGGTTATCAGGTGGTATGGGTACATGCATATTCTTTCCTTAGCCCTTCAGGGGGTCATCAGAGGATTGTTTGTCAGTTCAATCAGTATATCCAGGCATTGACACAGGATGGAATGTTCAAAAATTTAAATTCCCAGGCTAGTTAAAACAATAATGGAATTTTTTCCTCATGCCTCAATCTACTTCATTTTAATAATTTGGCAGCTTGACTGTAGTGACTCCATTTTATTTTTTGACTCTATTTCCCAAAAAAAGAAAAGGGTCATCGTGGGCAATGATGCATGGATCAGGCTGACTACATCTGAACCCTTTGGTCAATCTTAACATTACAAAAAATAAAATAAAAACAAGGTAGAATAAAATACAATAGAGAGTGAGTACTAGTGAGTACATAGTATCACCTATGAAATGCTCTTACCAAAAATTGAACTTGAATATGAACAGCATCTAGATATGACTACCAGTTTATGGGAAATACACAGAGGATAGATGAACATGTCAAATGACACCACAGGGATGCAATATGCCAACCCCAGAGACAGGGATATTCTACAGGACACCAGATCCAAATTCTTCAACCAATAAATAGGATCTTTTTAAGGAAGGAGGAAACTGATACAGATTAAGAGTTTTATGAAATATCAAATGCAATAAGATGACTTTATTTGAATCTTGATTCAAATAAACCAATTTTAAAAATGTTATAGACCAACAGAGAAAGTTCGATACTGAGAACATATTAGATGATATTAAAGAAATTGCATTATTTATTTATTTTGCTATAACAATGGTTAAGAGAATAGTGGCCTTGTCTCTTAGCCATACTTTCTGAAATATTTAGGGGGTGGAGTGACAATGTGTCTAGCATTTACTTCAGAATAATATTATACAATAGGTAGGGTTAAGGTGTGGGAGAGATGGTATAGATGAAAAAGGACTGACTGTATGCTGATAATAGTTGAATCTGGGTGATGAGTATATGGAGGTTTCTTATATTATTCTCTCTAATTTTGTGCATATGTTCAAAACTTCCATAACTTTTTTTCCAAAAAAAAAAGAACAAGCAACTGAAGAAAAATAAACTTTTCAAGAGGTTGCCTAAAACTGTAAAAAAGCCACTCTCCTCTTGCATCATCCAGAAGAAAGTCTACACAGACCATCAGATCTTCAAACAGACCATTTAACCCAGCGATTATCAACCTGTGGGATGCGAGCCCTTTGGGGTCGCAAGCCCGTTGGGGGTCGAATGACCCTTTCACAGGGGTCACCTAAGACCATTGGAAAACACATATATAATTACATATTGTTTTTGTGATTAATCACTATGCTTTAATTATGTTCAATTTGTAACAATGAAAGTACATCCTCCATATCAGATATTTACATTACGATTCATAACAGTAGCAACATTACAGTTACGAAGTAGCAACGAAAATAATTTTATGATTGGGGGTCACCACAACATGAGGAACTGTATTAAAGGGTTGCAGTATTAGGAAGATTGAGAACCACTGATTTAACCCAACAGTGATTCCCTTTTCTCTTTCTAATCCTTAAAAATTGCCTGTTTTGTCAAGTGTTCAAGGTTAACTCCTTTTCTCATCAGAGAACATTTGTCTACTTCACTACTGGTATTTGACAAAGATGAAAACCCTGAACAAAGATGAGCTGGGGTATCCTGGCTCAGTTATATATATGTAGCAGGAAAACCTTTCTGAACCCTAAATTTTGCTCACAATTTAGAATAGAATTTGAATTAATTGATTCCCCACTATTATTTGAAGGCCTTGGCCGAGTTAAA
Organism: Furipterus horrens; assembly: GCF_987537825.1. Lineage (NCBI taxonomy): Eukaryota > Metazoa > Chordata > Mammalia > Chiroptera > Furipteridae > Furipterus > Furipterus horrens. The sequence goes on along the minus strand of NW_028327175.1, from coordinate 152,440,669 downwards.
AAAAAAAAAAGAGAGAGAGAGAGAGAAATAAAAAAGCAAGTAAGCCTCAACAAGCAGTCAGTGAAGGTTATTATGGTGACAGATCTGGTGAGAAATCTCTGGATGTTGATGAGCTCAAGATCTCTGCCTCTCTCCTAACTTCTCTCTGAAACTAGAAATCTATACATGCTTTGCTTTCTTCCCCGGCCCCCAACAGCCTCTGGAGTCCTTGCTTTATGGAAACTTAATGCTCAAAGTTTCAACCCTTCCATGCTGATAAAGTATGGAATTAATTAGGATTACAGAACCTTGAAATACATCATAGGATTTTTTTGTTGTTGTTTGACTATATCATGTGTTAGACAGCGACACCTATTGGTTAAGTGTAATATTGTAAACTAGGACTATGGTATATTTTAATACAGTCAAAGCTCTTTAACACAGATACAACGAGAAAAAGACAGACTGAATTGGGGAAATCCACAGTAGAAAAGAAAATCACTTTAATGTGCATTTATCACCTTCACCTAGTCTACGTAATTCAATCTAGACTAAAGGTGAGGTCTCCTAGATGCTTACAAATAGTATTTCTGATTAGTACAACAAATATTCAGCCTACATTGTAGTGATATTGCCTGGAATTACAATTAATTATTTTTTAATAGAAGTTTCTAAAGTTCTTAAAGTACTTTTATTCTTTTAAGTGAACAAACATTTAACAATCCAATTTTGAAAAATGTTGTGATTGAATTTTATTTTTTAAAATGGCCGTATCTGAACATGGAAATTCCTAAATTAGAGCCTTATGCAAGCCAAATTAATAACAAAAAATTGTCAACTAAAATTAAGTCAAAATTATATTAATTTGAGCATTGTAAATATGGAAAAAGGGGACTACTAAGTATGAACCCTGAACACTTCTTGCCTCAAGAAAAATGGATCCTCTCATTAATGAATCAGGCTGTAGGAACAAAAGTAAGGAAAAGTGAAATTGCAACCAATTCTCTAAAATGTCCCACATGCCATAGGACTGCCATCAATTGACTCCTTCCTCATTAAAAGTTCTCAGTTCATTAGAATGGTTTACATAACTTATTAAAACAATTTACATAATAGAGTTATTTGTAAATATATTATAATGTAAATATGTTTACATGGTATAAATATATTTAAATATATTTATATTATAAAATTACATTGTAAAGTAAGTTTAATAATTATATCAATGGGAAAATTAGATTCACTTTAAATTATTTGTTTTATGAACTCCACTTGAGGGAATACACCAATATACTGTATAATGAGTAATACCTGAAACTAGAAGTACTCTTGAACCCAGTCTTCTTTCTGATAAAAAATAATTTTCACTATCAGTTCTCTTATTCATTTCCTTCTTAACCACTTGGTTGCATTTTACTGGATGGCGTGGATTTTCTCAGGCTCAGTTCTGAACTCACCCTCCCCTGTGCACCCCCTTCATTGCCTGTCCTCTCAGGCGCCCCAGTCTCTTCCCCTCAGTGCCCGTGCTGAAAGCCGACCTTGACTGCGGTATGGCACAGAGGAGTGCTAACATTTTATTTTCCTCTGCTGCTCTGTCCCTTCCCTCTCCTCTGCCTTTTAATCAATGCCAAAGGAGCGCTT